>NC_142116.1:13565000-13865000 GCF_056152115.1 Neolamprologus brichardi
AGTTGTTTAGCATGGGTATTTTGGCTGGGAAGACTGACCCTAATGGGAAAATGTATAAACACCATTATGTGCTTTTGTGCTGCTGCTAGCATCAAATGAAAGATTTGATGTGGGCCTCAAGTGCTCTCATAATTATTGTGATGGGCTGGGATGGTTTAAACAACCCTATGCACCTGTTTATGCAGAGTACTTTCAGATATAAAAATATACTTGAGCAAAGTAAGTTGAACAAAAGAAATCAGGGCTGCTTGTAGTACTGATTTAAAACTCCAAAGCTGAAAAACATAGCATGTCTACATCCATTTTTAGTAATCATTAGCACCACTAACAAATCTCTTCATATTAAATGTAAAAGTTTTGTTTTATAATAGTAGAAAAAAATAATATTTGTTTCTGTGTTTTATATTATATAGAAAAAAAACTAATTTGTCAAGTTTAATCAAACATCACAGTTAGAAAATGATTTAAAAAAGAAAGCATAGTTATGAAAACTGTTAATTAGATCAAAATGGAAAATGATGAAATATAACAAAAATACCCTGAGGAGAAATTTAATTTGATTAACCAACACTACTTTGGAAAATTTGTTTAAACTGTTAAAAAAAATGTATGGCCAAAATCAATATTCTCTGACTCAGATTTGTGACATTTATTCAGGATAACGTTGGTTTGTGAGCACTGAGGAAAAGAGAACTTTGATAAATGCTTTCACTAAAGCAACAATGAAAATCCATCAAAATTCAGAGATTATAATTTATGAGCTGCAGAAAGAAATTTTTAGATTTTCTTGTTTACTGGCTGGCTGTATTGTACAAACTAATGAAAATTAATATCCACCGAGGACAAATTCTTCCTGTTTCACTAAAACTGGATCAATATTCTGGGAGGAGTAGCAATACTTCTGAAAAGGAAAGAGAGTTTTCAACACGAACAAAACAATCTTGACCAAGTTGAGCACAATTTTGATAAAGATCCTTTAGGTGATCGTGGTGTTCCTCTATGACAGGGGTGTCGAACTCCAGGCCTCAAGGGCCGGTGTCCAGCAAGTTTTAGATCTCACCCTGGGTCAACACACCTGAATCAAGTGATCAGTTCATTACCAGGCCTCTGGAGAACTTCAAGACATATTGAGGAGGTAATTTAGCCATTTAAATCAGCTGTGTTGGATCAAGGACACATCTAAAACCTGCAGGACACCGGCCCTCGAGGCCTGGAGTTCGACACCTGTGCTCTATGAGGAACACATGTCCCACTTGTGGGGGGGACGCACAGATGACTGATAAGCTCACTGATCATTCATCCATATGAGTCAGGCAGGACAAAGGGTGTTTGACAACAGTACAGTAATCAAAATTAAAAAAAGTCTTTTTAAAATGTGTGCAGTTTGTTTTGCATATGTTTGTCATTTCCCCAGGACTGTGTTATGCAAATGTTATTGCACAAGGAAACAAGGCAAACCAAAACTAGGAGGTAGATTCAGAAAGAAGCTATAATCATCCATTATTCTCTATTGTCATACAAACTATTACATATTCTAAAGCATACAAGGATAACATATAATTAGTAGTAATGAGTTTAATGTTTATGCCTTATTCTGTAATTTAGTGTCAGGACAAAGTGATGGCAGCAAGATGGCTGTGGTTTGTGGTGTGCTGGTTTGTGTGTGCATGTACATGTGTGTTTGTAGTAGTCATAGAAGTACCGTGCACAAGTCTAGGCACATTTATATTCTTCCTCACTGTTCACATTAAGGTAATCTGAAATGTTCATATACAGCATAATTCCACAAAACATGATGTTTGATGTTTTGGTTTTGTTTTGTTTTTTTAACAATACTACTGAATATTGAATAGGAATTTCAAAAAGTAGAACAAAATGCAAAGCAATAAGTATGAATTCAGCTGCATTTAATGTCAGAGCCTGGTGGTCCACACTAAAACCAATTTTCTCTAATTCAGTGCGAGCGAGCCACAGACCTCAGAGGTTCTAATCCTTTTTAGTTTAGTCATCTCATGACCACGTTTTAAATCTCTAAACCCTCACTGAGGTCAGTCCATGCGGGTGCTGCTGACCGCACTGCATCTGCTTAGCATCAACAATGTCCTATCCATGTCACATGAAACTACTTAGCCACATGACTTGAACACATGCAGCTAATGTAAGATAAAAGAGGGCTTTTTGATTTTGGTAATTATTTCACCTCAGTGGGTGACTTTTAACCCTGCAAATCGCACAATGACTTATTGTCACAGGGTTTGTCTCAGAGTTTTTACACATAATGGAATGACTAATCCTTATATAGCAAAAAAAGTGAAAGTCTAAATAATTGTGAAAATGGTGAAAATCCATAAGCTTAAGCATTAAACTGGTAACTAGAGAATTTTGCTAGAGATGTCCTTGTAGTTCAGTGAAATATATCCCCAGACATGATTTGGCGAAAAGCCAGTTTAAGTGGAATGACCAAAAGGACAGAGGGTGAGGCCCACTCTCAGTAGGGGTCCTCCACTGAGTTCCTGTTTGGCTGTACCAACAGCTGTCTTATCCTGAGGATGAAGGATGAGGTTTCGTTAACAAGTGTGTTTTTTACTCTAACTCAATTTTAAAGCCTAGCAAAAGTGGCTATAAAATAAATGTATTTAAATTAAAAATATAACATGTGATATATTACAGATAAACATATGTTTTGATGGTCATTATACATGCAGTGTTACAGCTGTCATTTTTTACTTCAAAGTACATCACCCTGAGCAGCATGGACAACAATAGTTGCGTGAAATGTAAGTAGTCTTAAATTCTTTGTTATGAAGAAATCAGTCAAAACCTTACTAAACAACAGTGTGGTAATGTTTTTTTAATTCATGCTCACTGCAGGTCCAGCAAATTTCTGTGTCAATGTATGTGCTATTGTAGCCTGTATTATGTTTGAAAACCCCCTTGTATAGTTTCGCACTGTTGTGTATTTTTTGCTTTTGTTATTCCTATGCATGAAAGACATGGTACTGCAACAGTGCACCTGCCAGTTGCTGTCTACGTGGTGATGTTAAAGCATTCACTAATAAATGCAGAGCGCTGCATGGTTTCCTCAACGCTGAAACATTTGAACGCAACTGACAACCGGTTTTATTTTATGTTCTTCAAAACTAGTCTGTCTGACAAAGGGACTTCACTGTATGGGTCTCTTGGTTGCATCAGCAGCGCAATGTAACCAAGTAACCTACTTATATGCTGCGCTGCGAGATAAATTTGGGTTCTTTATTAACTTGAGTGCCTGGTATTTTTACCATTTTCTAAACTTAATACTTATTGAACTGTTATCTAAATTGGGACCACCTTGTAAACCCTAGAGATGGTTGTGAATAAAAATCCCAGTAGATCAACAGTTTCTGAAAACTCAGCCCATCTCGCACCGTGTCCAAATTCACTTAAATCACCTTTCTTCCACATTCTGATTATAAAACTAAAGCAGCCATGCTGCCATGTCATTGGTTGGTTGTTCGTTAACAAGGAGTTTAACAGCTGCACCTAGCAAAATAGCTGTGTGCATTTTCAAAACATCATCATTTATATTTGCGAGGTGACTTCAGAGTTCTAATGTTTCAATTCTTTTCTTTTACAATGTTTCATTGTAAAAAAAACAAAAACCTACATTTCCTCTCCTAAAAGGCTGCTTAAGTGACAAGTCAGCCAACGCACAAAGAAATCCACTCACCTCTGTCACTTCCTCTGACTGCTTCCAATGCTTCAAAGGATTCTGTAATGGCCGGTTTAAAATACAGAGTGCACTCACTTGTACTGAAATAGGTCTTTCATGTGCCAACAAAGCTCTGTGGGTAACATTCATGTGACTAAAGGTACTCTTAGGAATTATCAGGATTTCTATAAAGATCTGTCTTAAACTTTAGCCAAATCTTCACCGACGTTACAAGCAGGAACAAAGAATCTGCTTAAACTAACTGCACATCAATCATTGTATTGTTCTTGCCTAAAGAAAATACACATTTCAAAAATCACCATGTAGGCTGTAGAGAGTAAGCTAACGGACCAGAAAACCTAGAGTCCAATCAGTTGAACAAAATGTGGTGATGTGGTTTGATACACTCTGCCTTAGAAAGTTAAAATATTGTGTTTGTTATCCTCAAGAGGAATCTGCTGACCCAAGCCTTGCATAAAATATAGATGTCAGCATAATTATGAATGTATTGATTTGCATAAAGCAGGATAAGATTAAAAGGTAGTCCTAATCTTAAAATGCTAAGCCGACTCCAAAAGCATGACACAGACGATAAGTAGGCTAAAATGAGTCAACAAATGAGCAACAGCTATACAAATCCTGTGAGACATTTATGTGTTTATTTTGTGCAAATTATGCAACATACTTACACAGAACGAAAAGCTAACGAACTAATGATACCAATACTGAATTGAAGAGAAATACAACTTTGAAATGAAACACAGCATGGTGTAAAAATGGCATTTTGTGACAACAGACACTGAGCTGATCAGCGTTCCACCTGCTGATATTACAAAAACTTCAAAAACAGAACAAAATGAACTTATGGACAAAAGAGTTCAATGGGACGACATCTGTCCCATTCGGGCCTTCATTATTGAAGAATGAAGGCCCGAATGGGACAGATAGTCCAAGTAATACATTGATTTTTGAAATGTAAATGCCAACAGGTAAGCCTACTGTTTTTAGATTTTTAGACTTAACTACTTTATACTTAAATGCAGTCAAACTAGTGGCTTCTTTTGTGTAGTTAATTATGCTCCAGGATATTGAGTAAAGACTCAATAAATTAAGTTGATTAATAAGATAATAAGTTAGCTCTAGCAGTCTCTGTCAGGACTGTGTGAGTCCAAAGTGTGAAAACAGCTAAAAATAATGACTTAATTATGGAAGGCTATTAATTCAGTTTTTTTCCCACCTTATTAAAGTATCACCAACAGTTGCCTGACCTATGAAAAGTGGGCCTGGTAAGAAAAAAAAAATTGCGTATGCCTTGCAAAACAATGGTGACAAACTCACAGCAGTGGAGTGCCATTAGTTGTCACCATTGTAGCTTTAGACTCAGAGAATGTAACAGCTACATTGATGATGTATAACCATGTGCTTTCCCACATTAGGAACTAATAAGTAAACGATAAGTGAATCCATAAAAATCAGAACTATGAACAAAAGCGCTTGCAGCTAAAATGATTTCTTTGGATTATTGATGGATACTGATAGAATATTAGCGTTAACAGTGCTAAACCTTTGAAAATATTTATCCTCCATAACTGGGAAACTGGATGAAGTTGATAATGTCGCTGCATTAAACTCTAGGACGAACTGTAACCCTTAATTACCACCATAATAAGCTAGATAGCAACATTTAACTATTAAATAAAAAATGAATTCAAAATAATTTTTCACCATTTCAAATTTATGTATCAAAATAATCATTTAATGAACAAATATACAAATATTGCATGCTAGCATGTATATAATGGTATGTTGAGAAAGAAAAGTCTACAAGAACTCCAGAAGTATTGAGAGCTAGAGCAATACTGTGATGTGATGCAGATCTTTTCCTAGCTCACTGCCAATTTTCCTTTTGGGGGAGAGCACTTGTTAATTTGTAATGTAATGTTGTACTACCTTTGTTAAAGCTGTCACTCTGTAGAGTGGACAGAGAATTGACATGTTGTACTGATGGACAAAATGTAGATAGATCATGCTCCAAGATCAATATTCAATATTTAAGTAATTCTCTAATGTACAGCAGAACAAGTGAACTGGCATATAGAACTTGGGGCTAATGTGTAGTTAAATGTATTGGGGATGGTTGTCGCAGTGCTAAAACAGTAAAATGAGGAAAGGCAGATGATAGGAAACTTTGATGAGAGAAAAATATATATATCAGCACTCAGGAATTTCATGATTTTATTAAAATATATCTTGTTAAATTACATTGCTACCTCTTGGTGCAGAAATCAGATTACCTGTCAATCACCTGTACTGCACCTGTGTCTTTTGCTCATTTCCATGCTCACTCCAGCGTGTCATACTTCTTCAATGCTAATGGTTTCCATCCACACTCTCTACTCATTTCATTACACCGCAGGTGGTGAAGATGAAATAGAGAGTTTACTACCTCTGATACCTGACACTGAGCTGATGATCTGATAATGGTATTCTGGCTGTGCCGTGCCCACCGTTCCTCACATGGAAATGGAGAAGTTGACAGTAAATCATAACAAAGGCATACAACCCACATTATTTCTTCTTAATCTGCAAAATAACACTGGAAGGCGAAAACACCAGGACAAAGATGAAAAGGAAGAGGAAGGCATGCTACAGTTGCTCCCGTTTCCTCTTCCTCTCCTTCTGCACTCGGACTCAAATCATTTCAGGCATCACTACCCACAGGTCTCTTATCAAATAATATTGAAATGGTTGCCCTGAGGTGTCCATTGTGCATCTGAATAAAGTCATATTTGTTGAATGATAAGTAAGTTTATGACAGTAATGCACTGTGGGGAAGATATTCTTTATCCTATGATGAAATCCCATTTTAATAACTCATGGTGTATTTTCACTTTGTGAAATCGGAGACACAAAAAAAGAGAAAAAGAGGATTATATCTAGCTACACCTGAATGTGCTCTAACAAATACTCTTTTATAAAATGGATCACATGACTGCTATATGTGAAAGCTCATATGAAGCCCCGTGATCACCCAATGTTGCGGTCTCACTGAGCTCAGTAGAGGGCTTTATCACCCCTACAGCTCATTCACTGTTTTGTTTTTCCCCCTTTGGCATACAATTTTACAGTTTCGGTAGATTCTCAAATATGTCATCAGTGTTGCTTCAAACGGCGGTATGCAGCTAATGTTCATGTCAGTTTGACGTGCAGCCCGTAACGTTTTGCTCACACATTTTCCATAAGACTTTATGAGGTGGTAATATGTCAGTGTTGTGGCTTGATATGTGGAGAGCAATTAATCAAACTTTTAAACAGTTTGAGTCTTTGTAGTTATGAAAATCATTTGTACAAACAGACAGATATGAGTCAATGTCACAGCTTTGGTCCTGCTGCTGGAAATACCCACTTGAGCATGGCATGCATGGTCATATATATGTGTGTGTGTGTGTGTGTGTGTGTGTGTGTGTGTGTGTGTGTGTGTGTGTGATTTATCATCCCCCTAACAAGTTTGAACTTCTCTTTTCAGTAACATTTGCAGAAAATGACTTACATAGCTGCCTTCTGTCAAATAAAGCACATAAGCCTAGGTATTTTGTGACCTATTTTCCAAGATTTACTTCTTCAATAAGAACAAATGGTTCTGAGGACCGCAGGCATTAAGACAGTGTTGGCAATGCTCTTCATTAAAAAAAGACTAAAATTTAAAGTGGTAACAGCATCAACATATAACTAGCATTATATTACATTACACAATTTACAATAAGAAAACACATTAACCCTAAAATTACAGCCGCGACTAAAGGCCCAATATTGTTTCATATGTTAATTTCTCAAGAGCTGCAAAACTGGTGCAGTCTTATTAGTTTCAGCACCGAACACACATTTTTTTTTCTGATGCAACCAACAAGATTAGATCATTAGTCAGTCATGAGAGTATGGCAGCGCTTGTTAATTACTGTTTTATCACACACATACACATACTGATCTGCCTGGTGTGAGCATAATTATAAAAAGGTGAAGTCTAATTGAATTCAAAAAGCTCATACAAAGTGATCTGAGCACAAAGTGCCTTAAGCTGTGTAACTGTGGACTGCTGAGTATTATAATTTAATATTGAATGAGAATGATGAGACAAAGTAAAGTGGAAAGCCACCCAGCTGTCTTAAAATTCTTCATTCTTGGAAAAACAAAGAAGCTACACCAAGTTAAGAGTGACCATGCAGTGGCGGTCTCATTTCGACTGCCACCTGTATGCACTACACCCTACGGGTTTCCCTCATTCTTCATCCTTTGTTATGAACAAGACACTTCATTACTTCTAAGGATAATTCACCACTGCCTAATTTTTCCCCTCTGGTTCACTTCAGTTACCAGAGTATTTTATAACCTCTTTACTTCTTCCTATTAATACTTAAAGAGAAGCTGCCCGGAGCTGCCTGTCCTTTATCCTAACAATAAAAATGGTATATACGGTCCTGAAGTCCAAACCAGAGTAAAAGAACTCATTTCTAGCAGCATCCGCCAAAGCTTCAGTGCAGAACGAGCTTAATATGTAATTTGCCCATTGAAACTACACGCTGGTTTAATGAAAACCTCGAATAAAGTTCAGGGGCTTTATGGGAATTCTACAGCATCTCGTCTTAGTGGCCATTCTGAAAATTGCTGAAATCTAGACAAACCTACAGCTGTTACAGGTACTGCTCCCAACTTTTATACTGCCTGAAACAAATAATGCTTTATGTCGTCTTCTGAAAAAAGGTTTAAAAATTAGAGAAAACTAATCAGCAGTGATGTTGATAAAATCAAAGACACTGATAAATGAGACTGTTTCATCAGTTCACTGACTTAAATGGAATATATTATGCAACACATCTTACATATACCACAGAAACAGTTTTACAATACATAAAATATGCAATAAATGCACAACGATATCTATGAAATTACACATTTTTCCTAGTCTATGATTGGTTAAGTATACAAAACAGTGTCTAGGGTGCTGGATTTTTCCATTTTGGTTTACACTACTTTCTTTATGGAGCATAACTTGCCTCTCAGGCACCTGATAAACAAATATATTTATAGATCTCCGTATATATTGTTTGTTAGACATCTTATTGAAAAACAGCAGAACGACTTCTGCTGAAAGAAGAGATACAGAGCAAATCAAAAACACATGACCACAAGTTTGCAAGCTAACATAAAGACACTGCATGTCAAAAATGCAGGGCCAGATGTTTCATTATGCATCTGCAGTCCATTGCCTGCCTCAATTTAAACTACCAGTGGATTACAAATAAAACAACAATGCAAAGGCTAGTCTGTGGCGTGCACATTTAAAGCTATGAGTACTATAGTTTAAAACAAACATCTTAACTTAAAGGCCACTTGCTAGCCTTTTCTGGACATTTTAAAACATTTAATAATAAGACAGTAAAATGTATTGGACAGCACTGCTTCTTCACAGGGAACTTGACTTGTCATAGCAAGAACAGCTCAGGTGTTACTAATAGCAGCAACGAGGTTCACTCCATTTAAGCATCAAAGTAAGCCACTGAAGTCACTAAGGAGAGTACAGCTGTCATTTATGTTATCAGTGACAGCTGTTTGTTTGCTGCTTTGAGAGAGGAAGAAGTCCATTTCTAGTCTGAGCAACAACAATCAACACGAATATAGTTTTAGCACCAAATGTGTTCACGAATGATCAAAATCAGGGTCTTAAATAATAATTTAATTCAAACTGGCTGAGCAGGCTGTGATGATGCTTTGTGAGAATGGGGTGATTAGGTCTCACAAGTAACTGGACTACAGCCATTTACAATAATATGGACTTGCACTGCTTTATACTTCTACTGTCATTCGTGCATTTTGAAAATTAGCCCTTAAAATGAATAAGTTCTGATAAAAGCTGGGATTTTCAAAAAAAAGGTTTCTACACTCTTGCATGAGTAGATGCTGGGATCAAGTCAGTGTCTTGTTACATTTCTGTAAAAGACTCGTGTGAGTCACTGAATAGACTGAATGAGTGAATCACGTTTTGAAGCATTATCTCCTGCAGCGAGATGGGCTCCCTCTCACACACTCAGGGGGAAGTTACTGCATGAATATTCATGGTAGAATACCGTTATTGATATGCATATGAGGCGAGATTAAAAAAGAAAGAACGGGGGGGAAAGTCAGCTAATAGAAAACTGCAGCTGTCCAATTGAGAAACTCCGCGCAATTTAAGTGATTACGGTAATCATACTCATCAACAACTGGATCACTGAAATATTTTTAAAAACACAGCCGCAGTCAGCCAAACTACAGGTCATATCTAACCCACAGGCATTAGCTAATGATATGTTAGTGAGAGATGCTGCTTTCAGTCAGTGTTTGAAAACTTCACCCTCCGGAGATTAGCGGTACACATCAATGGGCAGTTAAGGTAAACGACTGCGCCTTTCTAATCGATTACTCGCGTCACGTTGGCGAACATCTATAATACAGTTTAAAAAAGAAAGAAATACTAGCAGTGACATAAACACGCTCATATTTCATGGTAAAAGAAGACCAATGCGCAGTGAAGACACTGTTCTACGCGTGCGGTGCTCCGAGGCAGTGTGGAAATTTAAAATCACAATGACAGTCATCCAAAACATAAAGAAGACGGCTTACCATGTTTCGGCTTAAGAAGTACTCAACAAAAATCCTTCCAGTGCCCGGAAAGGAGCCTCCAATGCCGGCTGTCAGTGCAGCTACAGCCTCCTCCTCCTCGCGCGGGCACATCAGCACTGCTGCCCCGATCTCTTTAACCAGTCACAGCAAGGCACAGCAACACTCCACCCGGACCGTAGCCTGGCTCCACCGCGAGATAACTGCCCCCTTTCTGTCTCTCTCTCTAGTCATGACGTGTGAACCAGGTAATCTTATTACAAGAGGTCATGAAAGGTGAGACCGGCTAAAGCTCCGTTGCCCCTCCTCCCACCATATTTACTGGATATGCACCTGGCCAGCTTGGGTCAGTACTCTCTGAAAAAGACTCCTCTTCAACAGGATGATAAAGGATGATGCGGAAAAACCTAACTAATTAACAAGCAACAGCAACAAAAAAAAGTCACCTTAGCTTCTCATTAAGGTCAAACTAATCCATAACTTATTACACTGTGAAATGCACAGCCATTCTCTCACATAGCTAACCTGCACTTTCTGAAGGTCAACAAAAGCCATTTACTTTCAGCTGTCGATTATTTCTGAGCGAAATCTATTATTCTGCTCTGTCTGCAACAATTGGTGCTGAGAAATGACACCACTGACTGGAGGTAGTCAGCTATGATTCACCTGTCACTTTGCAACAATCACTGGACTTTTCTTCCCTACAGCTTAACCAACAACAAAAAAGCCTTCCATCAATATACTCTAATTAGCTACTGTGCCGAATAAGTCACAACTAAAGGTTGCACAGATATTCAATAAAACAGTTTCTACACAAGAGACACTGCTGTGGAGTGGGGCGGGGGTCTTGTTCGCAAAGATAATGTCAACAAATTTTAGACAATTCTTCTAAAAATGTGAAATTATCTTTCTCAGACAGCAGATGTAATTTGGTGAGAACAGCTTGTCTCCATTTAGCAGGCGCAGAGAGGCACAATAGAGTCATAACAAAGTCAAATTACATGACAGAAACGAGTATCACAACCATCTAATTAATGGAAATTAAATTTAATACTTTTTAGTCCATGCATGATCACAGTCAAGACAGATGCTCTAAACATTTGAACAGACTGATGAAAATAGTGGACCCTCTTACCTCCCAGTCCCATCCATGAGAGAAATAAAAAAAAGATCAAACCTACACCTGGACACCTGCATCATGTTATCCACTAAAAAAGTGTTGCCACAGTTTTGAAACATCACCAGTATTGTCAGTGAAATTATGTGAAAAATAGGGTTTTAAGAGCTTCCACGTTATGAGTTTTACAGAACAGAAAGCATATGTATGCTTGACCTGTGGGAACGGAAAAAAAAAACCCTCAGCAAACAGGCTCATTTACTAGCATTTTGAAATTGAAACAACTTTAAACTGCATCCTTAATAAATAAATGGAATCAGATGTTCTTCAACCATTTACAATCACAAGCCTCATTATAATGTTTCTCCTGTAATTTTGTTTGAAACTCATAACAACTACCTTTTCAAAAGAATGCAGCTTCAATTCTGCGTTTCATGTTTTCTGATTTTAATCTAAAAGACCCATTTTTAAGTGGCACATCAGACCCATTATTAGCATTTAAGATGTGATAAGATTATTACACATGTAGTCAGTTTTTGAAATTCAAAACAGAGTTTAAAAAGCTCCAGCTGGCATGTTTCAGTATCAGCATGAAGAGATAATTTGAGTTAAGTCATGACTACCAGCACTCGGAAAATGGACTAAAGTTATGTAGCGCTTTTCTACTCAGTTTGGGCACTCTAAGCGCTTTCTTACTACATGCCTGCATCAGGGGCAACTCAGGGTTCAGCATCTTGCCCAAGGACACTTTGATATATAGACTAAGAGTGGGGCCAAGGATCTAAACCACAGACCTTCCTATTAGCAGAGGACCTACTTTAGCTCTTGAGCCACAGCCACCTAAAGAAAAGCTTTGAGCAAAAGCTGTTATAATCAGGGCCTGCCACAATAACTCCCCTTCTATCTTTTCTTTGTTGCACCAAAGAAAACGAGGGGGCAGAGTTCGGGCAGGACTGTAGACACTCCTCAGAGAAGGATGATTAAGGAATATTCTGCTCTTGGGAAATGCTCTCGTCTCAGCACCCCAGTGAAGCTTTCTTAGTGAGAAATCCCCAAACTGACATCATACATATCCAGGTTTGTGTGGTTGTGTGTGTTGTATGTATCATAAATGTGTATGTTTAAGTGGTTATAGTATGTCAGATAATGAGTAAATATCATGCTAAGAATGTTTTTATATCTATCTGAGTTGGACAAGTAATAATAGTTCCAAAGGTTTCACCATTTGAAACCAATTATGCAGTCCCCCCCCCCAAAAAAGTAAATATATAAATAAATAAATAAATAAATAACCAACCAGGAGCAGTTGAGTTGACTTTGAGGTGTCATGTATTCTTCTGGGAATGCTCAGAGTTGTATCAATGTTTGTGGCTTTTGCCTGTATAGCCGGGGAAGCCTGAGGGTTCCTTTATGAATGGTGCACACTGCTTATTTGTATTCAGTTGAAGTTTCAATCACTAAGCAGGCAAGCCTTCTACAGGGTAATTCCTTTTAGTGATGTTGCATTAATACAACACCTTTAGTCATTTCTTTCAAGATGAAGAAACTGATTTTGCCAAGCAGATATAGACTGCATAAAGTGACAGACAGCGGCACTTTAATTATTCTCATTGAATGCCTTCTTTTCTCACATAGAGGAGATGCAAGAAAATGCTCACTCATTCTTTTTTTTCCCCCTTGTTTTGGGTTTAAGGTGCATTGTTTCCATACTAAATTTTGCCAACATATTAAAATGGATGTTTCCAGACTTGGATAGTTGGTGGGCAAACAATTACCCAAACACCATCTGCAGGATTATTCAGCACTATCAATTTTGATATTCAAACAGCCATTCGGTTAACATGGAAACATGGAAAGTGCAAGAACTGATGCTTCCTTCGCATTGAGGAGTCAGCTGGTGGGGTGTGTACTTCTTTTCAGGTTATTGAATCACTTGCACAATAAATCATTTAGATAGCAGGCTCAGTGAGTGTGGTCATACTCAAATAAGCAGAAAATGAACACTATTCCTTGGAAGCCCTCTCTCAAAAATCTGTTTGATATTGCCTTACTTATTTAAGTCGTGCTCTTATAGCGTTTTCTGAATAATCTTGTTAAATAAGCAGCTCCAGTAATGCTATGCACCTTGTAAAAGACAAGAGCATGAAGATACGGGCAGTAGAACAATTCAAGTTTCATCTCGAGTTTTTCTTTTTTTCTTTTTTTGTAAACTTGGGACAAATTGAGCAATTCTTCTTGGTAAAGCATCATTTCCCTGGTCTGTGCGTATGCACTCAGCTGTTCAGTCCCTAAATCCTCTGCCTGTGAGCTCCCTTTAGGCAATCCCGTGGTTTTTTTTTTACATGTGCATAGATGTGCACGTGCATCTACAATTCCAGACAGAAACTCCCAAGTGTAAAACAACTGAGGAGCTCAAAATCTTAGTTCTGCATTTTAACAGCAAGTTCACATAAGCAGTGTACATGTTGTTGATTTTAGAGGCTGATGTTACGACTACAATGAGATTGCCAATAAATGAATATTTTCACTTCTTCTTATTTGTAGTGCCTGTACTGCACCAAGTTCCACAGGTGAAAACGATGAGAAGCCTGTGGTGATGTGTGAAACCATGCGTGAAGAAAGTCTAGGGTATGATAGGGATGGCTTGCTTTTTGAGCACAGGACGAAACACTGACAAATTCTGTCTCTTCCTCTCTCAGTACATTTTCTGGAGCTATGTGAACTGGACTTTATAATGCAGTTCCCAAAAGAGCATCAACCTGCATTTACTAAGCCGCCACCCACACAACTTCAGACACTTTTTTTTTTCCTTGAAACTTTTTAAGCTATAACTTTGGGACTTTTCTCTGCACAAGGCCTTCAACCGTGAGTGAGAAGAGTCCTATGCTAACAAGTATTTAGGAAAAAAAAAATAGCACAGTTGAATTTTGAATTAGTGTGCAAGGTTGTCAGCTACACTGTAGAACCACTGTAGTTGAATCATTGTGAAATTGCTGGCGCTGTCCATGGTGCTGAAAGAAAGCCTTTAACTATAAGTGTAAAGGAACAAAGCACTTCCACTGTTGAGCTTTCTGCAAACACCTTCATGAGCACATGAATTCAATTGTGAATAGTTTATTATTATGACATAAGCTTTTACAGTTAAGGAAGAATTACAGTACAGTTACAGAATCCATTTAGCAAGTTCTTACTTATACTTGCCAGTCAGCTGAAAGGATCGTGGGTAGTTAGTACAGATAGCAGAGATTGCTACAAGATGGAAAAACAAACAAACAAACAAAACAGACAAAGGCACAAACTGGCAAACTCACATAATTCAGCTTTGGGCACTTGTTACTATTACTTCTACTCTGGCTTATTTGGACTGCAGGGTTTACACTAGCTGCCACCCAGCCCTCTATAAAAACTGAAATTGGCTGTGTGCAAATGGAAACGCTGAAGGGTGTCTGAGTCAAATAAGTGTCGAGGGACATTCATAGTTTGGCACTGACAGCTTGTGTGATATTGAGAGGTCAGAGCAACTGAGACAGCAGACAAGAAAGAGGGAGGGAGCCACAGGGAGATTGGGAGGTCAGAGAAAGCCAACAGGACATTCTCTCTCTCTCTCTCAGTGTGTGTGTGTGTCTGTGTGTATAAAATAAAGAATACCAAGAGGGTGGGTCAAAAAGCAAGTGAACAAGAAAGAAAGAAAGAAACATTATGAGCAAGTGAAAGCAGAAGAGCATGAATATAAATAATACTGCCAAATCTAATACACAAATAATGAAGTGAGGCCAATACTGACACCTCAACTATCTGAAAAAATGTAATTGCTGTTTCTTTTTTTCTTTTTTTCTTATTAAGTATATCATTCAGATGTGATTTTAATCAAATTATAAGAGGGGGGGTCGAGCTCTGAGCAAGACAACTGACTCATCAGTGCGGCACAGAATATCCACAGGCTTAACTCTGCACAGGGGGTGGATTTAAAAATAACTGTCACTACTGTGTTCAAAATACCACAGTGGGGCATCTCCTTGCTCTTCACTAAGGTGGGAAATATGCTAAGTCTAAGAATGTAAATTCAAGCTCAAAGTCTGATAAAAAAATTTCCCATTAAACATTTATATGAATTTCCAATAAGTAAATACACTAAAACACATCCACAGTTAGAAGTTCTGAACATACCTGGAATCAGGTTACATTTTGTTGCCTTTTTTCTGAAACAGCTCAGAAATACTTCTTTCCATTCCAAGAAATAATTGTTGGTGTAAAAAAGGCTTTTAGCTGCCTACACTGGGTGACACTAGGGAAAACAAAGACAACCTGTTGAATGCAGCAGTTTGCTTATATAAGGTCGTATGTCTTAGAATGTAAACTTGCATTAATTCATATTTTGCCAGCTTGGGAAGACATGATATGAAGACAGCACTGAAACATCAAATGTTATACAAAATAATATTTCCATTACGAAAATCTGCATTTTAGATGCACCCAGCAGGTTCAGTGTAATATTGACATTTATTCATTTTAGTTGATCTTCACCTCCACCTACTCAAGCAGGAAATTAGCTGTCACTTACCTGCTGTATGCTTAAAAATGTGGTGTCCCATTAAAGTTTTGAAAAGAAAAACAAACAACTATGCTACAGTATGAACACTCAGAAAAGCCTTTTTAGAATAGCAGAGTTGGTCTCTTCACATAAAAACAATTCTGCTAGGAGTGTATTAACTGGTTGCACCTGCAATGAAAACAATTGCAAAGTTATTTATGTAGTAGTTGTAATTATTTCTTTCAGTTGCCCTGCAGCTGTGTGGGAGCAGATACTTGTAAAATATGTCTCAGATGGGTGGAAAAGCTAAAGGGGTTTGATAATTGGATCACATGGGGACTATAGCACCAGAACCCAATCTGTTACCAGCAATCCCAAAAACTTTAGAAACCAACAGAGGCATGTAATGAAAATGTTCGCTCTTACTGATTTTTTTTCTTCTGTTTGTTTCGTCTCGTCTTTAGAGTAAATCTTGGCAACCAAGGGGAAAAGAACTTTTTTGACAGCTACCAGAGTTTATTACTGTTATGACCAGAGGCAATCATACCTCTAGAGAGTCCATTAGCACCTAGATGAACAGTTGATCTCTTCAAGAGACTGGCATACGCTTTCAACTTTTAAACTGGACAGAATCATATCAAGTGCTTATTATCCATCAAAACTTAACAAGTTTGGAAACTTGGATCAATTAAGTGCCAAAGTAAGCAGTTTCTGTGGACACTAATTGGTGTCAGAGCTTATCTTTTAGATGTCACGGTGTTTCTTTTATCACTCCGTGAAATCAATACACGATTCAGGATGTTTTGAAGGAATATAGATAAAGGGGAGAGTAGAAACCATTATAAAAAGGATTAAACAATAAATTCATTTTAAAATTCAGATTTACTGCTTTGTAAAATTACACCTTTGTTAGAAGCAGGATGACTGACAGATGAAAACTTTTTTCTTTTCTCCCCCCCATTTTAAACACACTGTGTGCATGTACTGAGCTCTATGGTAAATGCAGGAAAGACTTAATATTTTGTTCCTCGCTCATGTGCACAGCTTATTTTCAATTTCTTCACCTCTATGAAATTCGGAGTCTTGTTCTGCCTTTATCTCACTTTTGTGGATTTCCATTCCTTGTGTCTGGCACTACAGATAAGATGCCTGAGATAAGGGACGTAGATGCTATCGAGAGGTAAGACTAAGATGGGGAGATGGGGCCAAGATAAAGAAGTTTGAGCCAATACAGAGCGGAAGGAAGAGACAACAACAGCTCTAAAACTTTACCCGAACAAGGCTCCTGACCTCTGCCCAGTAGGCAGAGAGCTAATTAAAAATTGGATTGCTTGTATGAAATTAAATGTCTAGCAAACCGTTTCTGGCAAAAACCAGATTCAATTAAAAATTGAATCCACCCACTTTTTTTTTAATCTAGACTTTATTCCAATCATCCACCAACATAGAAGCAAGATAACCCTTTTATTTCCACCTGCAAACACACCAAACATGGCAGCAGTCGCATTTTGATGCTCGCTTTTGTCATGAGTGTGTGGATGTCCAATACATGTCTGTACAAGATAGGTAATACATAATTTATAAGATACACATAAATGCTTCTGACACTTGAAATCAGATATGGGTGACGTGGCAAGGACCCAAACTGAAGGCACAACAGAATAGTTTCAGACCAAGAGCAAACTATTTCTTCATTCATTTCTTGGGCTTCACTGAAATGAAATAAATACTTTGTCTACATTACTTGAAAATTATATTGAGTAAAAGAAAATTATAAATGCATATCCATTAAATCTTTGTGATCTTGTTTTGTTAAGATTCCAGACAATATGGATCGACAAAACCTACAAAGCGAGTTGGAGATAACACATATCACCACAGTGGCTGTCAGCTTTCTCTGTCAGTCTAGGCTTTCTGCTTCAAGCTCTGAGCATGCTCACATTTAAAAAAAAAAAAAAAGAAAAAAAAAAAAAAAAAAAAAAAGGCATTTTGTGCATCATATGACTTTTCTTCCACACATGAGTGGAGCCAACTCCATTCAGAGCCGTTGATGATGAAAAAAAGGGTTATTGAAAATGTCTAAAGAAAACTTTAAAAAATGTATAACAGTGAAACACCATACTGTTGCAAATAAGATAAAAGATTAATGCTGCAGAAAATCCATTTTGGGATTTATCACACAGACTGATAAAAATAACATTTTAATTCAAGCTATTTTATTGATGCGTGTGCTCTCAGTGCTGCTGTTTATTACTCAGGTCCGGCTGCACATTGGAGCTCCGAAACTTTGAACTCAATCTATTTAGACATCAAATGTCTCGTAGCCTAATAAAAGAGGCATGGACATCACTTTATTTTATTAGCAGATCAAATTGAAATTAATCTTATTGATTGAACAGGTATTCTTGGTGTGTGCTCTGGGTTCTAGTAGCTCAAATTTCAACAGTGGAAAAAGAGACTTAGCAGCAGTACACCACACACTGATACATTCCCGTTACAATGTGACACTTCATTGAGTGGTTTTAGCAAGGTACGGCTTACCAAGTTGTACATATAAAATGCATTCCCCCAGCAGAGAATGTATGTTACGCTTAAAACATGCTGTAAATAAAATAAATCAGTGAAACGTGATGCTGCCAGACGATTTTAAAACAAAACTCAGAACATAAACTACTCTCGACCACGTTATGTGTTCAGCATTAAGTCATTGGGATGACCAAGCCGGGTAAAAAGACAGTTCTTTCGTTTCACAGAAAACTCTGACTTTAAGCTCAACATAAGCTTAAATACATAATATCACTTTAGTGCATGCCTCAGGTCACTGACTAATCAGTTAGATTCTTTAAGACAATAATAATAATAATGTCAATACTCAAGAATAACAAAAGCCTAATAAATATATTGGCCAATATGGCTAGGTGATATGAGTGTCACATTGGGTAACACAGTAGCTCAAGTTTTTGTTAACATTTTTCTGTAGTCATTTTGTCCCTTATCTCATTAGCACTCCTAATGTATTAGTGTACAGCAGTGCAAACATTAGTACATGTGCTGCTGCCAGCAGTATGGGTCAACCTACCCATGACTCTAAACCTATTGACTGTTTTGGCCCAGCTATTTTCATTGTCAATGGCCTTAGTGTTGTCTGTAAAAAAAAAAAAAAAAAAAAAAAAAAAAAAAAAAAAGATGGAAAGAGCTCTCTCGACTTTATGTTGGCCATGTTTGCCAATTTTTCTCAATATTACTGTGAAGGAAAGTTTTTGCATGCTAAATATTTTTCATCATTTTATGAGCATATAAGGACTGAGCATATAACACCACCACATTTGGTATATAACTTGGCATTTATGGTAAATATTAGGGGTGCAACGATACTCGTATCGATATTGAACCGTTCGATACAGTGCTTTCGGTTCGGTACGCATATGTATCGAACAATACACATTTTTAATTTATTTTATCAACTTTCCT
The DNA here is from genome assembly GCF_056152115.1 of Neolamprologus brichardi. Taxonomy (NCBI): domain Eukaryota; kingdom Metazoa; phylum Chordata; class Actinopteri; order Cichliformes; family Cichlidae; genus Neolamprologus; species Neolamprologus brichardi. The sequence continues at coordinate 13,584,465 of NC_142116.1, forward strand.
TCTGACGGTGCTGTCTGTGTTGAGCGCTCAGTGGATCTGCGCTTGACAGTGCAGCCTAGGCAGAGTAGTCGAACACAGATTCACTGAGCGCAGGGCAAGCTAGCGAGACAGAAGTTAAGCTCTCCTTGCAACATGGCAAATTGAACCTCCCCCACCCTCATTCAGATCTGGCGTTTGGAACTATTTTGGTTTTCATGTGATGTATGACCCTGAAGGTAAGCGTGTCATGGACTAAAGTAAAACAGTATGTTGGATGTGCCACGCAATGCTCAATTACATGGGTGGGAACTAGTGTGTTAGCTCAGTTAGCTCGTTAACGTGTTGGCTGTCCAGCCCCACACACGGGGCAAACTAGCTCGTTAACGGAGATTTGCCGTGTTGTGGCGTTAACCTCATTTCAGATTAACGCTGACAGCACTAGTGGGAACACAACAAATATGACTGCACATTTACGCCGACATCATCCTAGTGCAAAGACAAGTGGAAGCAGAGAAAAACAACAAGCAGGCATGCTACAAACTTTACCGGAGTCAGCGGTTAGCACATGATTCTCCTTATGGGGACCTGATATGTTTAATATGCTGCTGAGAATATAGCCCAGAAGAAGCGTATATTATAGCTTTTATTTTGGAAAGAGCCATTTCTCTGTAATAAACTCTCTTTTCCAAAGATGAGTGATTCCTCAATCAGATACAGGGCTCGCAAAATCGCTAGCCCAACGTCCCGGGGCTAGCGATTTTTCCAGTCGGGCTGCCCTGCCCTGCCCGTCGGCCTATCGTAGGAAGGAAAAATATATGTCAATGCTTTTGCATTCTTTTGGAAACGTAGCTGGGTAATTATGTCATTGGCATCGGTGAGCCACTGTGAATATGTGACATATTGAAATCGCGTTTGAATTTGCGCTTGTTTTTTGCTTTCACTTTGCAATCGCGCGAACTGTGTATAGAGAGCGACAGCACTGATTGGTGAGTGATGATAATTTGCGCACCAATTCCTCTGACATCATCTTATCAATCGTTAGTTTACTATGCAAACATGACAAGTGAAATCTCCCGCAGCAAGCTTAAACATGTGAGAGGTTGATCGCGCAGAGAATCGCTGAGCGTTGTGTGAGTGCGTGTGTAAAAGCAGCAGGATATATATTTTAGTTCTGCTGAGCCAAATAAGACAGGTCAGGGTGAAGAAGTGACAGCCAAAGAAAAGCTTACCACAAAACGGAAACGTTATGACAAATCAGACTATAAGGCAAAAAGAAAGTGCAGCTTTATGGTTTCATGGACAAAAGAATTTCTGTGGCTGCAATATGACGAGCTAAATAACCAGGGCTGCACATAAGTGGTCCGCAGGTGCGCATTCGCTGTCAAAATAAAAAACCCGCACAAGATAAGAAGTTGCAACGCGTGTTTGCATACATAAGATTTTCTGGAGGAGGACAGACATTTGTTTAGAACTCTTAAAGATGTCGAAGAAGCTCCTTTAAGCAATTACTGTGATGTTCCTCCATCTCCAAAGAAATGTCAGAAGGAGTCCAAACCACAAAAGAAGCGCGTATTCTCGGACAAGTGGTTGCAGGAGGTGAGCTGGCTTCAAACAAATGATGAACGCACAGAAATGTGGTGCAGAATGTGCTGTGAAAATTTAATAAATGACAAATAAAAAGGCATGAACATTTTTTTTGTATCGAAAAAATATCGAACCATGACACCAAAGTATCGAGCCGAACTGAACCGTGAATTTTGTGTATCGTTGCACCCCTAGTAAATATGTTCCCCATGAACTAGTTACTGTTTAAAAAATAAATAAATAAATAAATAATACACTTAAATAATTTCCCAAATATTGGATGAATACGTTGTACCATATTAACGTGTATATAAATAGCATATTGGCGATTTATCATTACCATTGACATATTATTCATAATCATATTCTACAACTACTGGACCATAAACTAGGCATTTTAAGATGCATTTTTCATTCTAGTACTAAATAAACTACGAAAAACAAAACTACAATAGAATGTTATTTATATCTTTCTAACACTGAAAATGTTTTAATTTTAATGTGAGGTGCCGCTCATAACTAATTTGCTGGCATTGACACTTTATAACCCAAACTGGTTTACTATTCTAAGGCTGCCTCCTCTTTATACTCGGTGAATCAACATAGCACACAATTACTACAATTAAGAAGGTGTATTCTTGAAGGATAGGTTACACCTTAAAAACATGGAGGACAATTAAGGAGTAGAACAATAAAATAAGCACAAGTATAACTATCTCTTTTCAATCCATCCATTCTCTTTCACTTATCCTTATCAGGGTTGCGAGGGAAGACTTACACAGCAAACATGTGGAAGAAGGTGCTCTGGTCAGATGAGACCAAAATGGAACTTTTTGGCCAAAATGCAAAACGCTATGTTCTTTTCCCCAGTCAAGTCTGTCCCGTGTTTAGCAAGTGAAAATAAAATAAAATAAACAATAAAAGCAAAGGTGAATCAAATAGACCAATACGGCAAGGCTGGGATGGTCCATTTGGTAAAGTAAATTTGTTGGGCATCTTTCTTTGCCTTTAGACAATAATTCTGATGGCAAAAGAACCAAACGGGACAGCCGAAAACAAACAAACAAACAAACAAAATAAAAAAAACGCTATGTGTGGCGGAAAACTAACACTGCACATCACTCTGAACACACCATCCCCACTGTCAAATATGGTGGTGGCAGCATCATGCTCTGGGGGTGTTTCTCTTCAGCAGGGACAGGGAAGCTGGTCAGAGTTGATGGGGAGATGGATGGAGCCAAATACAGGGCAATCTTGGAAGAAAACCTCTTGGAGTCTGCAAAAGACTTGAGACTGGGGCGGAGGTTCACCTTCCAGCAGGACAACGACCCTAAACATAAAGCCAGGGCAACAATGGAATGGTTTAAAAAGAAACATATCCATGTGTTAGAATGGCCCAGTCCAAGTCCAGATCTAAATCCAATCGAGAATCTGTGGCAAGATCTGAAAACTACTGTTCACAAACGCTGTCCATCTAATCTGACTGAGCTGGAGCTGTTTTGCAAAGAAGAATGGGCAAGGATTTCAGTCTCTAGATGTGCAAAGCTGGTAGAGACATACCCTAAAAGACTGGCAGCTGTAATTGCAGCAAAAGGTGGTTCTACAAAGTATTGACTCAGGAGGCTGAATAATTATGCACACCCCACTTTGCAGTTATTTATTTGTAAAAAATGTTTGGAATCATGTAGGATTTTTGTTCCACTTCTCACGTGTACACCACTTTGTATTGGTCTTTCACGTTGAACTCCAATAAAATTGATTCATGTTTGTGGCTATAATGTGACAAAATGTGGGAAAGTTCAAGGGGGCCGAATACTTTTGCAAGCCACTGTACGTAAATACATGGTATTGTTTTTTCCCTTTTTTTGAAATAATTTCTGTAGATGACAATTTACAAAAACCTTATTTTAATATGTTTTCAAATTTAGTTTGCTTCCATAACAGCAAAATTAACAGAAAAATACACATAAACAGTTTTAAAGCAACTATATTATATTTCCATAAAAAAATAAACAAACCTATAGCTGTGCAATAAACATGTAAAAACTTACATCTTAGTGATATCAGCAGCTACAATAACTGTACCATCGTGGTTATGTACTGGTCAGAATGTCTTGATGCATGCTCAATCATCCAGGTAACTAAATCCCCAAAAGTTGATTCTGTTCATCGGGACGTAGCGTTTTCAGTGGGAGAAAGGTTTCGTCACTTATCCAAGTGAAGAAGTCACTGGTCAGAATCTATATTACAACTTTGTTTCTAGAAAGCACCTGGGGGAACATCTCACCATCTCACTCAAGGTTAATTAATAATTTTTTTTAAAAAAAGCACATCACAGACAAGCTGAATCTTTCAGAAATAAAGATGAGGAGGTATTTACCACTTTTTAAGAGATATTGTTAAGAAATTTAAGGAAGCTGCTCCCTTTTGGGGGCGCCACACTGGATCATCTGTCTCCATCTCAACCTATCCCTAACAGCTTCCTCTACCATGTCAACATTCTGCATGTTCTCCTTCACTACATCCACGATATTTTGTTGTTTTTTCCTATTTCTCTCCTGCCTGGCAGGTCAGTATTTAAAATCCTTTGTCCAATATATCCATCCCTCTTCTCCACATGTCCAAACCATCTCAGCTTTGCCTCTCTGTCTCCAAACAGCTCAACCTGGGCTGCCCCTCTCACTTCTAATCTTGTCCATTCTGGTCACTCACTAACAAAAAATCTGAGCAACTTGAACTCGGCCACCTCCAGCTCCACCTCCTGTCTTTTTTTCAGTGCCAAGATCTTCAAGTCAGACATCATAAACAGGCCTCACTACAGTTTTGTAAATCTTCCCTTTTACTCTCTCTCTGTCTTTTGTTACAAATCACCCCTGGCACTTGTCTAAACCTTTTTCACCTTCTTTGTACACTGTCCATTGCTTTGAATGGCTGACACCAGGTATTTAAACTCACTCGCCTTCACCATCTCTGTTCCTTGAATCTTTAATCATAATTTATGGTAATATAACATGATTAAAAGAATCCGGGGAAACTGTATCCAAGGGACAAGGCAAAAAAAAACATATCTTGGCTTCATGTGCACAAAAACATTTCTGAAAACCACTATTGCATTGTTACAGTGGGTGTACAGTTCCTGTATCCAAGTTAAAACTGCAACAGGCAAAGAAGGGGGATAAAAAAAAAGTGTTCCAGGAAGTCTTCTACATACTGTAGACCTGTGGTCATTTAAAATGTCCTGTGGCCTTAAAAAAAATTTAAAATTCAGTATAGAAATGAGGAAAATCACATCCACTGAAGGACAGCGGCAGTGTGGCTTGCTATCAGGACAAACACTGGTAAGAGCCTAAATCCTCAATGGCATGGGGCTATAGGTGTCATATCTAACCTGCACCATGATCTGCGATGACCCCATTAATGCTGATCCATACATGTATCTACATGCTTGGGAACAATGTGCTTCTACAGAGATGATGTCTTTTTAAGAACACACCCCTCTTCTTTCATCGTTGATATCAAGACACTGCTGAACTGCATTCATCAATTATTCCAGCTGAAATCTTATAGAAATCGTATACATCCTGAAATATATCAACACATTTAAACATTCCCTTCATCAAACTGTTTTTAATTTTAAATTTAAAATATGTTCTCTATATCTCCATGTACTACATTTCTATATATGCAGAATGATAAAAACAAAAGATTAAATTACAGAATTATACATTCTATATACATAAGTATTATATTCAGTACAATGTGTCATGTGGTTCCTTGGTTTACTGGCTAGATCCTTAGGTCCAGCCTGGGATGAGATCGCACCCTTGGAGCAAGCTAATGTACTACTAATGCTCTTCTACCTGCCTGGATAAATGGGAAGGTTGCATCAGGAGTTGCAAAAATGGCAAATTCTTTTCAATACAAATTGAAACGAATAAAAAATGGTGAGACTATACCAGAGGTCACATTTCAATAAATTATGAAATTTCAACAGGTGAAAATACTTGACTATCTCCACTCATATTTCATACAGTGGCCTTTGTCGTGGGTGCGTGCACCATGGTGGTTTAAATGTACAGTAAGATAAAATGTTCACACACAATGACCATGAACTAAGAAATAGAATAAAATAACTGAAACGACTCAGTGACCTTCACTTCTAAATAAGTGTTTGCCTACTGGTGGTGGTCAGAGGGCCCGGTGGCGCCAGTGTCCGGCAGCCTCGCCTCTGTCAGTGCACCCCAGGGCAGCTGTGGCTACAATGTAGCTTGCCGTCACCAGTGTGTGAATGTGTGTGTGAATGGGTGAATGACTGAATGTAGTGTAAAGCACTTTGGGGTCCTTAGGGACTGAGTAAAGCGCTATACAAATGCAGGCCATTTACCATTTACCATAAGAAAATGATAATTTCATTGCAAATTAGTTCAACTCTGCTGTGTGCCATGCACCCACACACCACTTGGGTTGTATGTTTTCTTAACTTGTTAAAAATTAACTCTCCGGTAAAAGTGTAAGTCAATCTGGCAAGTGTTACAATGTGCTAATACACATACACACACAGCGAGAAAAGGCTAGGTTGTCAGATGGCACAGCCTCCCTCAATCCCCATTTGTGCTCTGCATGCTGGAACCAAAATTAAATTGACGAGTGAAACAACAGTCATAAACACGCTGCAGTTTTTAACATCCCAGTAAGGGATCCAAGGCAGAGGAAACTATTTACTGATGGATGTTGTGTAAGAGAGATGAATTCGGGGTTTGAGGATTGAGATTATATTAGTGTTACAGTAAAGCTGGAGAGGAGCACTAAATTGGATTGTCTCAAAGGCACACTTTTCTCCCTCTCCTCTATTTAGATGGAAATCCCATGAAGCAAGAGGGACTGTTTTGACAGACAACAATAGCAAATATGATTAATCATAAAATGAAATGAATGAAGGCAGTGGCTTTGGCTCAGCTGTGGCCTTACAACACATAGCACCTTTACTGCCTTTTCTCATTTAGGGCAAGCTTTTAAATGTGCAAGTTTCCAAAATGGTGCAAAAAGTCATCCAGACACCATAAGATCCTGAGGTCTCTGGCTTTACTTGTCCAAGCCTGCTACTTGGAGCATAACCACCTAAACCGCGTCTACAACCCCTATATGGTGGTACATGCTCCACTTCCTGCACCACTGCCTCTTTATTTATCCCATCTTGCTTCTCCTTCTTCCTTGTTCTTCAGTTCTCATACACACACACACACACACACACACACACACACACACACACACACACACACACACACACACACGCGCGCGCTCACACGCAAAAACTCTGAACCTGCTACTCTGTAAGAAGATTGCAAATTTGTGTGAAAAATTTGTGTGTGTGTTTGTGTGCAGAAGCTACTGGGCCTGTTACCTTCTGAAGTGCTGGAAAACTAAATTCAACACTAGAATTGTCCTATTTACACAACAAAGACATGGCAGAAACTGAGAGAGGAGGAGACTGTTAAAAACAGAAAGTGAGCTACACAGAGAGAAATTCAATTTCTCAACACGTGGGTTGTAATTTGCATTTGGTAAAAAAGGCGCATACATCTGGTACCTGTGAAAGACTTTTTCAGGTGACAGTGAAGGAACTTGCATCAATTACAGTAGTAGAGAGTTTTTCACAACACAAATATCAACTGAATTTTGTTATGTGGTTTGAAAGTTCATTTTATAACATATTTAATAACAACAATCTCTGCTTTTCATATGCCAAATCAGTTTTATCTGACTGTTAGGATATCCCTCTTGCCCAGTTAAGATACAAATATTAATTATCAAGCTGTACAGCTGTTTCTTTCATTTACAAAAAAACTACCTGATTTTTAATGAAAAATCTACTATCAGGACAGTAACAGTAATGAAATCACAGTCTTTAGCCTATCACGTGTCTGACAAATTCTTAATCCTGAAGCTAAACACACAGGTAGAGCTTCATTTTTAATATTTTTGCCGCTGAATATAACAATTTGTTTTGATGAAGCCACTAACATAGTTGATTCCGACTTATATAGAAAGTGTGGTTTAGGTAATTATTATTTTTTTTTTTAAAACAATGTCTTTTTATTAAGAGTTTTTCCTTTATACATATAAACAAAAAGAGAAGAAAATGACTACAGATTATCTGTACATTTGGAGTAATTAGCCCATAATGTGAAATATAAAAGAAAAGAAAGTGAAATAAAGAAAAAGAAAGAAATATAAACATAAATATAATATTTCCCCAGATAACATAATCCCTGCAAAATAATCCCATTCATTCCCACCCAGGTCACTGCCCTGGACCTGTACACTGTATTTCCACACCTGACATGAGGGAGATGCACACAGACAAAAGTGAATGCATCTGAAAAATTCTTATAGATTTTGAAATGCATCAAAGAAAGAACCCCCCATGCTTTGAAATTTCCCAGTAGAGTTCTGGAGTCTTATTTTTGTCCAGTTTTAGACACGACACGAGGTCAAATAACCACTGTTTGTGAGTGGGAGGGGCAGCGTCCCGCCACCTCAGTAGGATTGCCCTCCTGGCCAACGGGGAACAGAATGATAACACCTGTCTTTTAGAGGCCAGTAGAAGCACCTTATTCCCACTGATGCCAAACAGGGCAAGAAGGGTGTTAGGGGCCAGCATCACACTGAGAATCCTGGACAAGGTATGGAAAACCTCTGTCCAGAACTGAACGAGACTGGGACAAGACCAGTACATGTTCAGTTTCAGTAAGGCTTCAGCAGTTTTGCATCTGTCACAATAGGATAGATACAAGATAATCTGGATTTTGAGAAATGGGCTCTATGCATCACTTTGAACTGAATTAAGCAGTAGCGGGCACATAATGACGTTGTGCTGACATGTTTGAGGCCCACGTTTTGTCAGAGATTGTCATGTCGAAGTCTTCTTCCCACAGTGTCTTGAGTTTGGATGAAGAGGTATGTTTCAAGTATAACATTTTATTGTAAAGCAGGGAGATCAGCCCTCTATTGTTTGGACTGAGTTGTAGGAGTTGTTGTAGTTTCTAATATTGTAGGCTTTGGTGGAGGGCTTGAGCCTGCAGTCTGGGAACAAATAAAGCACCTGGCTTGCAAGTATCTGAAAAAGTGTGATGGTGGCAGACTGTATTTGTTAGCAAGTTGTTTAAATTATGCTAGTTTGCTGGCATAATAATAGGCCCTTAAAGCAAGTTATTCCACTTCTGTGCCACTCCACAAATCCACCATCCTGGATAGAAGGTTTAAAGAGATGGTTAGATGCATCACTCTCTAAAATTAAAGCTATGCAAAACATATTAGTAAGCTGAGGGAATGTATCACTCTCGCCGTCTCTCTGTTCCTCTGTCTTTCTCCCAAGGCTTGAGATGGCTCCTCTACCATCTGTTACCCAAAGCACAGTTAGAATCATGTGTTAGTACATCATGTAGCTAACTGTTTCTCTGTAAGTGTCACATACATATCTGTTCCCAGGATAATGTTAGAAGAAGTGTTTAAATAAAAGTCGCTGAACTGCCCCGGCGAGCACTCAGCAATAAGTTCACCGTGTATGCTATTGCTTCCTTGCAAGTAAATAAATGCACGTGTCTCACTTCATAAGATAATTTTTCTAACATTTACTTTAGTAGTTGACTTCTTTTCAAACATTAGAGAGAAGACAGAACTTCATAATCCATAAAATTGTTATGGTCCAGGACATTCGCGGGGCATCGGACACAAATTATCTAGGGAATGGTCAACACTGACAGAGAGCCTCTTAAATATTTACTAAGTGCACCCTAGACAAGCAGCTTTATGATGGCAGGAGATTTGCTTGAGACAGAGAGCATCAGCAAATGTCAGGGTGAATCATCTTAGGGACATAAATAAAATATAGCAAAGCAATGCTTTAAAAACCTCAGTGGTGCATCCTGTCGGATTCAGTCTGTCTCTGAGATGACCCATTCTAGGTCAGCAGACCAAAATCACAGTGTAACCGATTAGCTAAGTAGAACATAGAAAGTAGAGCCCAATGAACCAATAGTTTTTAGGTTTTTACAGAATTTTAGGGATTAAAAAAAAACAAGCAAACAAAAACAAAGTTCTGCTGACACCAAGTCACTCCGTATTTTGTATTTCATGTTAGAATTACATAAAAAGTGCAGATTACGGGGTAACTGTTTATTGTATTTCCAGCAATGGATTTCACAAGCAACTTACTGTGGAGATACTACTGATCTTTGGACTACTTGTCTGTTTAGCTGTGACATGTGTTTTGCAGACAGTAAGACCAATGGAGTTTGTGGCCCAACTGAACAAGCTGAGAAGTAATCCCTAAAATATAATTTCTACATTAATTTTAGAGAATGTGTACAGCGACACATCTGCAAAATAGCCTGTGGCAGCCTAATTTGAGCCAGTAATAACAGTAGTACATGCCACAAAACACAGCAACATAAATGCAACATAAAGTAAAAAAAAAAAAAAACCTGAAAACTTCCGTCTTAGAGAGAAATACCTGATGATTGTTTCTTTGATCACACCACATCTCGTCAAATTCAGAGCTATAAACCAAAAGCAAGAAATACTGTGCAGTATTATAAATCACAAGTAGGCAAATGCTGAATAAACAGTGGTAGCACCTACTTCAGTGTAATAAAATCTTCCTATGACAATCTGTGTGAATTCAGTGATTCAGTGACATACAGTAACATGCCTGCAAACACCTGAGGTTGTCATGTGCAAATACAGAGAACAGCCTTGTACCATACAAGGCTATGTTTTGGGTGCTTCTTGGGTGATTTTTCTTTTATGTGATTGAAATCTAATTTTCTGAACCAAAGCTGAACCCATTTCGACAAAACACACTGTGACAGAAACTTCATGCTGTTGTGTAAATGTAAAGGTCAATGAAACGTGCTAAAATTGCATTTTACAGCACTGTGCCTCATGAGATTGAAATTTGAAAAAAGTTAAATTTTAAATAACTGAGCCATGCACCCTCATAGCTTTTTATATCAGTACGCTTATGTCTGAAATGTAGAGAAACAGACATAAAGATTAGTATTTCTTTTTAGATTTTAGTGACCACATTCGATTGACCATGATGTGTAAGTAAAATGGAATGCAGTTAATTTTGTTTGTAATTTCATTATAGTTTCTCCAGCCTAGTTTTGAGGGAGGAAACGCAACAAAATAAGCAGTTACTCAAAGCACCAGCAAAACACACTACAACTTTAAAGCACCCACAGCTTTCATTCTTTGTGTATATTTTAATTTTCACAATAACTTTAAATCTTTAAGAGCAATTATCTCAAATGTTGATGATATATAACCTCTTAACCAGCTATAACTGGGCAAGGTGATGGCAAACATCTCAGAAGCCCTACCAACAAGTTTGAAAAAAGAGGGTTAAAACATAAAAATTCCAAATAAAATAATATCTTTTTTTCAATCTAACTCTGAGACACTACTGGGAATGAAAAATTGTCAAAATTCTTTGCACTACCAATTGCCTAGCTATGGAGCTGTGGTTAGGCTAATGTAAAGGCATTACCAATAGGAAACAATATGATAAGGGTTAAATTACTCAAGAAAAAGTTCACATTGAAGGTTTCTGATGGGCAGACCACAAATCATAAGCCAGAAGGGAGATGCTGAAAACAGACCAAACGCCACTAGAGACTAGGGATGGGTATCGAAAACCGGTTCTTGTTGAGAACCGGTTCCCACTGTTTCAATTCCTTGGAATTGTTTGCCAGTTTTGCAAATGATTCCCTTATCGATTCCAGTCGCCCGAATGACGTCACCACGTTGCGGAGCGTCATTTACCTGGCAGGAAACATGGCGGCTAAGCGGCTCAAACGCTCAAAAGTTTTGTTATACTTTACGAGAACGGATGACAACAGGGCAACTTGCAATACTTGCAAAGTAGATATTTAGTTTAAGGGAGGAAACACTACGAATATGCAAAAGCATTTGCTCAGAAAACACGCGATGACCTTAAATAAATGTCGTGTTTTTAATTCCACTCCGGACTCGTGAATCTCAACCCAGCAGCAGCGGTAACGTTTGCACGTCCTCTCCCGTTAATGCAGCAGGTAAATAATCAACTAACAGTGCATATTATGTTAGCGCGATCTGCCTTATTACGAAACCTGCCATTACTGTGCATTTAGGTGACCATGATGAGAGACACAGACAGTCTGGCTGGCTCAGATGCTGGAAGTTCTCGCTGCAGTTTACCGTTAGCGTCTCCTTTCAGGCCAGGATAGACGAATGTCACCGAGCAGTGACTAAGTTTGAGGTAAAAGGCTTGCACCCATTTGCCACAGCAAATGCCCCCAATTTTTGGTAAGTGAATGTGTTTAATTGTAGGCAGGGACATTACTGGATATTCTTGTGTAATTGCTACAGAATAATTTATGTTATACTTTGTTATTGCTACAGAAGAATATTTATTTTATTATTTTACATTTACAATATTTTTTCCTGGGGACCTTGTGACACCCCATTGAAGAGCTGTAGGCTGGATCTCTTAAGATCTCACTGTTGGGTTTGTAAGGCCATGTTACTCCTAAATTTCTATCTTGTTCAAAGAGAAGATATAAAACAAAGTTCTAAGCTAATCGACCTTAGTGTTCTCCTTTAAAAAAAAAAGAATCGAATCGTTAAACAGAATCAAAAATGGAATCGGAATCGTGGAAATCTTATCAATACCCATCCCTACTAGAGACCATCTTAGATGATCCTTACACAACACATTGGGGAGTACCGATTAATATTTTCTGAGCACATGAGTGGTGGTAATAATGATGGTGGTAATAATGATTAGTCGAATAAGCTGAGAATGACTAATTATTGTGTGGGTGCTTGTTTATATTATATAAAATAAGCATTAAAAAAAAAGCATTAGAGCACTTTAAAAAGCCTCAACTAACACTTTAGAAACTTGTACATGGAGAAAGTGTTCATACATCACTGAAACTGAGTCCAAGGTAGAAAAGGTGACAACACACAGTACCATAATGACACCCTTTTAAACATCCTCTACAGTGAAAAACAACAAATAGCAAAGTTTTACAGTTTAGAGTAAAATGTCAATCACATATTTAATCTCTGTAATATTCTGGGCAATTTTTATATATTAGAGCTATTTCTTATAGGTCCTCTTATAAGTTTGTTACTGCCCTTATAGTCTTGGAGCAACTGTAACCACATAATTTCTTCAGGGATTATTAATCTGGAATGAGTTAAAAGAAGAAATAAAGGTCAGTAGTGATATAAACCAGTTTAAAATAAAACTCAAAAAAGAAATTTTAAATAAGTATAAGAATGAAGAAAATGCAATTAACACAAGACAGCAGTCAAACTGATGTTTATTTTCTTCTGCAAATTAGCAAATCTAAATATAGTTTTAGTTGAACATGAGAAAATATTTTTTGTGATGTTATGTTCTAAGTTGAAGGCATTGTATATGTTTGTGTTGTTCAAATTTAGATGATGAGGATGTAAACCTGAGGGGGTAGGGCTAAATAAGTATATACTTCTGCCTACTCCTTTTCAAACAACTGCATGGAATAATTTTATGAAACGTTGGTCAATGTATATGTTTGAAATAAAAAAAAGAACTGAACTGAACTGAACCTCCTAGGACCTGGCGTCCACATATGTGGACATGACATTTTGGGTTGTCTAGACCAAAATACTAATTTTGAAGTATTCTGATTCTGATTGATAAAGCAGATTTGAGTAAATGCTTAATGCTTTTATATTCCTCAAAAATATATCTACATGGACAAGAAAAGGGGTATTATACTGTTTAAAAACAAAACAAAACAAAAAAACAACCAGATTAGTTTGAAACATTATCAGAAGTAATAAAACAAGAAACAGCAGCAGGAACATGTAGAGTTGCAGGGAATAAGTTCCACACCTTCAACTTCTCAGCAAGGTAACCAACTTCTTTCCCTGTGCCCTGACATTGGCAGGCCCATGCAGAGTGCAGCATAAAATCAGATCATGGTTACTCACAGAATGATAGAAAAAGCTAATTATAGCCGGCCCTCAGAATTCTGTGATTTGTAGTAGAAAGCCACAGTTGCTGTTACCGTCACTGATTACAGGTGCGGCCAAATCAATCAAGAGACTGTCACTGGAACCCCAAATACACCGAGAAGAAATCTGATTTAAGAGCCAACCCTACAGTAATAATTTGTGCTGGTTATAATGATGTTTCGAGAGCTAATCATTGGATACACTTCAGCACTTTCCTTCAGACTGAACCATGTCCAGAACTACTGGGTGGACTTGCAAAAAGTTTGGTTTTTGGTGCATTTATTGTTTCAGTAGCATACATTTTTATAAAATTCTTGCAATCCCATGATTTGTCGTCTCATACAGTACCAGCAGAATGTCAAAGTAATATATGTGACACATTTGTGGATAATATGGAAGAAACAACCACCATAACTGTGTCTTTAAGATTCTCGTATGCCTCTAATGTTTATCAGACAACAACTAACAGAGGTATGTTAAAAAACAAGCAAACAAACACTTCAAGTCAATGACTAGTCACTTAAGCATCTGGTTGTATAACTAACTAAAGGTAGCATTAGATTTTGCAACCCATTACTTGATAGTTTAGCTAATGCGCTTGAGTGTAAATCTCTTGTGAGCTGCTTTCCAACCCACCTCAAACAATTCAATTTCATGCTATTCATTATGTTTATGATTTAATCAACATCACACCCATTGTCAGTCAGTTTGCTCTTTTCTGTGAGTTCTTCCTGCTGCTGCCCTTGCCTTTTTGCTTTTCATGTATGTGCATGGAAGCGCAAAGATGTGGGTCCCAGAGAGCCATAGCAGTCCTATTTTGACTAAAGCTGTTCTGACAGAAGTACATTTCTGACTGACATGCCATGCAAGACCAGTGTCATCCCAAATCAATACTAGGATATATGCTGGATAACACCTGTGCTTGACCGAGTAGAAGACATTATTCCCCATATCTGACTGTCGTGTTATATTGCACCAGCAGACAGCAGGTTTAGGGAAATTTAAATGTTCTTCATTCTGACTAATATTACTTATCACATGCCATGACAAGAATGACAGAAAAATCATCACCTAATAAAATAATAAATTCTCAAGGCAATGCCTTTGAGCCGTTGTCAGTGACCTGTACTGTGACACCACTCTCCCTTACTTAGTTGTGCTTCCAAATGGAATAAAATGAACAGCAAAAAGCTTTAAAAAACTGGGCAGCATGGAAAGACCTTAACGCTTCACCTCAGAGTAGTCAAACAGATTAAATAGCTGTTAGATGAAAATACAGGATACACTAAGAATCAAACAATGCACTTGCTACAACTGTCATGGTTGTCAAATCAACTGCAGATATTCTTTAGAGGCAAAGGAAAAGAAAATACAGGCATTATACATGTGAACTAAAACAAAATTACTATAATGAAATACGGGACGATATAAATCTATATAATTATAAGTTCCCTGTACAATGTGTCACATTTTTCAGAAGAAATTTCTTCCACTGGATAGTTGAAAATTATAGCTCTCCTCCTGAGAAAAGACAAAATTAAAAGCATAAAGGGCCTCAAAAGAACATAATTCAGAGATGGCATTAGTGTCTATGAAAAAATGAAACAGACACAGACAGAAAGGAAGAAATTGGAAAGGAAAGAGGATGTATCAGATTGCAAAGTGAGGTGCGAACAGCATAATGTGAGTAACTGTGAGATATTGCTTCAAGAAACATGTGGGAGTGGATAAACACATGTCCCAGATGCCTCAGCAGCCAATGGTATATGCCCCAGTCATGGAACGCTTCCCAGAGCACTAATTTTGCTTCATTTCCCGTTCCATCCTTTGGTAATGAATAGCATTTATCATTGCAAGGATGTGTCTGTGGCTGCATACAAGAAAAAGAGGCGGAAGGGGTAAGATGGAGACAATGGAAGGACAAGTAATTTTCCTCATGCTCGACGGTGACAAGCTGGACTAATTAAATCTTTTATCTCAATCATTACAATCAATAAGGTCCTGACATGCAAATCTTTTGGTCTCCATAATTACACCCTTAAAGTCTCTTATACATTGTGTCAAGAAATGGAAGGTTGTCAAGGTTCAACATTCAGAGCAACAGAGGCAGAAAGAAACATTCTCTGGAAATCATCAACTATGCTGTGCGGATGTAGTCTGAGTTTCGGCTAGGGGGATCGATGCTCTGTGCAGCCATTGTCACCGCATGCTGACTATACTTCTGATGCTGCCTCCTCCCTTCACATCCACATGTGGTCCAGAGGACAAGATTCAGCTGTGGTGCACTGTGCCAAGCAGTTTCAGCCTGGACTTCTCTATGAGCTTAACAGGGAGTGCAGCCCTCTCATTGTTTAGCACTTCAAAGGAAACGAGAGAAAAAAAAAAAAGAGGGAAGCAAAAGGAGGAGAGAGACAAAAGGGGAGTGAGAGAGAGAGAGAGAGAGCGAGAGGAACTGACAAACGCAGTGTGAGAAAGTGTAAAAAAAGAGGGGAGAGGGGGGCAGAGGGATACAGAGTAGAAAGTGGCTACAAAAAATATGTAATAAACGTGAACAGAGCAGACACATGAAGTACTATACCGTGAGTCCAATTGAAAAAGAAAGACACTGTCCTATGGTCAAACAGTTCAGATTCATAAAGTCCCAAATATATTATATTCACAATTCACTTCATATGATATTTGGTTTTAACCATCTTGCGCATAAACTTTCAAAATCAAAGTACAGCACATTTCTATTGAGACCACATTGTATTCTATGCCTTCAAATGTTTTACAGCTTTGACAGTGATATATTCAGCATGTGAGCCATACTTTTGCTTTTAGCAAGAGCCTACAAGTCTTCATTCCTAAAAGACAAAAGGAATGGTTTAACAGTACTTCCCAAAAACAAAGCAAAATTAACATACCTCTCATGTGGTTTAGTTCGAGAGATTTGTGACATAAAAAGAAACAGTGCCATGGTTGGAACTGGTGTTTTATAGGGTTTCGAGTTTGCATGTCTCTTGGCATCTGAGTTTTTTCTTGCTACTCTAGTTTTCTTCCCTCTGTCCAAAGACATCCATGTTAATTGGTGATTCTAAATCGGCCACAGGCGGCTGTGTAATAGACTGGCCAGGGTGTTCAAACCAGTTGCTTAACATCAGCTTGAGTAGGCATCTGGCAATCCTGTCACTCTACTTGGATGAGCATTTAAGAAAACAACTGTGAGAAAATTGTTAGCATTTGGATTTTTATTTAAATTGTTCTTCTTGTTTCTTGGAAAGCCATAGGAGAAAACAGACACCCCTTAAGCATAGAAAACTAGAGAGATTTGCAGAGCAAGAAAAAAAAAAAACAAAAAACAACCCCCCCCTAAAAAAAAAAAGAAAAGCAGCTGTTTTGCTGGGATAAAAAGAAGACATGCAGAAGCACACAAAGCCACTCCGAAAAGACAGCCATCCCCTACATCTGTGCCAGCAGGACTACCACTCCGATTTGCGACTTTACAAGAGGAACCATAATGGAGCGCTGATCTAATGGTCCCACAGGATCTCTGCTAGTAGGGGTGAGTAGACAGTTAGCTTAGTCTACTGCCTGAAATCAAAGTAGTAAAATAAGGAAAGTGCCTTCAGTCTTTTTAGAGTTTTTGTTAGTCACCTGTTCTCACTGCAAATAAAATACTTGAGATGATGAGTGCACCTTACCAAGAAATTGTAAAACACCACAATAAATTTTAAATTGTAAACCAACAACTTATCATTTTTAGATTTTCATTTTTCAGATTGTCGGGATTACTGATAATGAGACACATTTTTGTAAGTGTTGAAGAAAGCTGGTTACAGTATTTCCCTCACAATCTGCCAATTTAAACTGTCTCCGTGTAACATCTAACACACATTATAGTGTAGATCTATACGACATATATAAATGGTAATAAAGTAAATAGCTAAGTCTCTATTTAGTGTTTTAGAAAGGACCACTTCATGTTGGCAAGTGAACAAATACAACATTAAATCACCAGCCTACTTTTCAGGTTAAAAAACATTAAATTAAAAACTGCAGAAAGCTCTTTCCTTGTTAATAATGAAGCGCTAGGACTTCAGCTCACCCCTTTTGCTCCATCACATACTTGATTATGTGTCTCAGTCTGGCTGTTAGGGGGAGAGAGTGTCCATTAATAGAAGAATAGAATAGAATGCCTTTATTGTCACTATACAGTTGTACAATGAGATACAGAATCCATGTAATATAAAGATACAGCATTCAATTCCAACGCGAAGCTGTTTTCTCTCTCACTCTACAGTACAGTGAGGTCCATAAACATTTGAAAGCTACTATTTTTATAGTTTTGACTCTGTACACTATCGCTGTGGATTTATAATCAAATAATTTGCGATTGAAGTGCAGACTTTCAGCTTCAACTCAAGAGTCCTGCATGCACTGTTTAAAATTCCAGCATTTATATACATAATCCCCAATTTTCAAACACTGCAAAGTAACTGAAAAAAACCCAAACAATTTTACATAAGTTGTTGGTGTAAATTAATCTTTATTCAATAATCTCTGAAATATATTAATGAGCCAAAATTAGTTAGGAAGCATTTTGTGACAGTTCCCTTCATTAAATATTTAAAATGTTGCCAGGTTTTCTGTGCAACTGAGAACTAATGAGCAAGATTTCAGTGGCAGTCAGGGAGTTCTTGCACTAAATGAATGGTACTATAGGAATAGACTTTATTGCAGTGAAAAGTTAAAAAAAAAAAAAACCCATCACACCAAAGTAACATGACACCTAGCCTCATGAGATCATTCATTAGCACAGTAAGCCCTGGGTGCTGATGCAGCTACCTTTTATGTTATGATTTCATTCAGCATGTGACATTCAGTCTGACAGCCCTGGACCTGTGGTGGTGGCCATCAAGCTTGGATATTGCTTATTATTAACACGTGTCATAGCTGATGTGCTTTAATGGACAGTAAAAGCCATTGAGACACTCTCTAATGAGAAAAGGAGTCAGAGTCAAACTGCCACTTGGAAAAAAAAAAGTTTGGAAAGCCTCAGTAAGTCAAAGGCAAGTCAGAGTGATAAAGAGAGACAGATCTTTCCATTTAGTCCTGGAAATTGCAGGAGATGCCATTAAACTCAACAGACTAAGTAAAAAACACTAATGCAATCTATTGAGGTTTATCTTATCTTTCTCAACACAGCGATGATCAATGATGGCTGTTTTCCAGAGTCCAGAGAACACGTAGTTGAAGGTCTAAAGCACTTGCTACCTTCAAGATTACATCAAACTGTTCAGCGAGTGTCCACAAAGGTTGAAGGAAACAAATTTTCCAATCTAGCAGCATGTCACATCTTTCAATTCCTATATAAAAAAAACTACAGTGAACCCCCACCTATTTTAATTTCTTTTTCACTAAAAGAAATTGTGAGGTGTGAGGTGTGCACAAAAACTAAGTAGACACTTGAGGAAAGCAGTGTTTTTTCAGAGACGGTTAGGCCTTTTACTTCAAGTCTTTCTACATACAGTGTGTGAGGAGAAACAGAGTAAACCAAGGTCCTGATCTATAAATGATGTGTATGCAAACAAACCAATGAAATAATATGCAGGGAGAATACTTGGATGTCATGCATAGTTCAGAGAGCACGTACACACATTTTTGAGAGCCAAATAAGGTGAAATGGAGATCAAGAGCAGAATAAGGTGAGTCAGAATTTCATCAATCTTGTTGTATTAACATAATATGGGAGTTTTTTCCTGTTTATATAAGAAGACCTACCAATATTAATATGCACCCTTTACCTTTCACAAATGCCATTGAAAATGATTTACTGTGCCCAAAATGTTAACTGGTCCCTTAGTAGCAGTGACATTGTAATTATGGGTGCAATAAAGAGCTATAGCCAAGCAAAATGGTCTGTTACTCTTTTGTAAACTGATGTGGGGTTTTTTTTTGTCTCTTCCTTGTAAGTTTAGAGAAGAAATACTTGGGCTTCAGAGCTGACACCCAGTGATTAATTTTTCAGAACTGAGAAAAATAAATATATGTTTCCTTTTTTATTCACTTCTACAGTGAGTGTCTCAGTTTCACAGTTGGTAAAACTGCGGTTTATTTTGTTGTTTTCTTATGCTGAAAAGCTTTAACTAGAAACAGCAATTTTACATGCAAACACCAAGTTACAAGACTGTCTGTCCACAGTCAGTGATATGTTTCTGTAATTTTGCCTCCTTACACCACACTAAATTTTGAACAATCAAGATGTGATTGAAGTGTAGACTTTAAGTCAATGACTGCCCAATCCCATGGACATCACCATATGCTACGTTTCCTCACTTGAGATGGTCTATCAGGCTTTTACTTCAGCCATGTTTAGCATCTTCTTGTTTGAGGGTCCCTCTGGATCCATTTTGTCTTTAGTAACTAAAAAGCATTATCTACTGGGCTTAGATTAGGTGGCTATTTTTGTATCCAATTTCTTTGCATTGAGAAACTCTTGGGTTGTCTTTATTCATTTGCACTGTGAACTTCTGTTCGATCAGTTTTGCAGCTGAAGCTGAGCACAGAGTATAGCCCTGTATGCTTCAGAGTTCATCCATTAGCACTCATATCACCCATAAACACTAGTGACAGTTCCACAGGCAGCCACTCATGCCTCCACCATGTTTGACAACTCATGATCCGAATGCTTTTGATCAGGAGCCAATTCCCCACGTCTCCATACTTTTCTCTTAGCATCATTCTGGTACAAGCGTCACCTCTTGATATGGTTTGCACCTTGTTGTGACCCCTCTGTTTTTCCATTCATGAAGATGACTCTTGATTGCAGACTTTGACAATAATACTCTTAGCTCAAAAGTGTTCTTGACCAGATGTTACGAAAGGCTTTTTCTCATCCAAGGAACGAATACTGTCATCATCCACTTTAACTTTGTTGAGCGGTCTTTCAGGTCTCTCATTGTTGCTGAGCAAGCAAGCATTGTTTTGAGCAGATACAATCATCTTCACCATATAGGAGCCAGAACATAATTCTTCCCAAAGTATTTACAGAGTTATTTCCATGGCCTTGTTTCTAAGGGAGAAGATTTTCTTCCAGTTTGCTTCCCGGCTTGAAAAAAAGCGTTGTAAAATCTTTTATCCATCTCTGATTGTTTTCCCCCCTTTTACTCAGAGCAAACAAACCTTAACATGGCAGTAAATAATTGTACCATCAGAATGAGCTGTGGTTGTGAAACAATTAGCTTTTATGTCCTTAAAATTTCAATGAGATCACCTGGTGACGATATTACCATGACAGCTACAATAATTGCTATAAACATCACCTTACATTGGGTATAATTGAATTATTCGAGTGCACTGTCTCTTTCACGAAGAGATGAATGGTCATTTGAATTTCACATGGGCCCATTTAAAATGTATAATAAGGATCTTTGAATAACCAGAACACCAAGATTATCACTTACTGGACAGTGATTATATTAGCAGCAATTATCGTTGACCTGAATTTGCAGGAAATGAAAGACCATGGCTGTGCCAAAAAAGCCTAATACTCTATTTCAAAGTAGTCCGAGAAGTCTTTATGCTGGTGCCCCTATTTTCGGACTTTACTCAGTGGGTTCTTGCCAAAACATGACCTCAGACTGACCGGCTACCAAAATAAACAAAAACAGCAATTAGGTGTGCATGTAGAATTGGTATAACTTCAGGTCAGCGTTTGCTGAGTACTTCATTCTGTAAAACTCACAAGATTTTCCTGAAAATGTCTTAGATGGAGCTTTTTTTCTCTCCTTTTCATTTTTTCTTTTCTTAAAAAACAAAAAGGGAAAAAAGAAAGAAAAACAGGAATGCTGGTCATTGATTGCTGAGGTACTGGTGGCCTTTTCAAAGGTAGTCCAGATTTTCTCCAGGTTCTGCAAATTAAAATCGATTACAAGAAAACCATAAACATAAATAGACCACAGCAATTTCTCTTGTTCTGTGTTCTACTGTATGAACTTAAGGTCACACAGGAAAACATCTATAAGGCAGGGTGACATGTCCAATTTAGTCGTATAACCTATCATGCTCAGCAGTAAGGTAAGAAACAAAGGCTGCTAAATGGGAACACATTTGAGGGCACACAGGCACAGAATAGACTGTGTCGGATACAAATAATTTATATTGTATATTTAATGGACTTGCAGCCTTACAGCAACCCCAAAGAAGGCTGACAGAAGCAGAGAATGTGATTGAAAGTGTTTGTGTTGTCTCTCACAAAAAGACTGGCATGATCTATGACTGTCTTTTTTAATTTTAGTATTTTGTCATGCTCTATTTATTAATGTAGAAAAAAAAAACAAAAATGAGATGAGGGCTTCAATTAAAATTGGACATCAGCAGTACTCTTATTTTACAGCCAATTTGCTTAGATCACAAGGTGTATGGCTACTCTACAATCCTGCTGAGTGCCAATAATAAAATAAATAAATAAAAAAAAATCTGGCCCTCATTTCACTTTCAGAAATCCTTCAGTGAGTCCTCCAGCAGTGAGAAAAATCATTACGCTGAGCTTTACAAGTGCAAAGTGGTGCTTTCTTAAATGTCGCTCTCACGTGTTGCTTTGTGTGTTCATTGTCTTCCCTCAGAGGAGGACAAGCACGAAAGTGTTCTTATTTTATTTGTGACATTATTAAGTAAAATAGTTTTTTTATTAATACACTCAGCCAAGTGGAATACATTTGTGAGCTTTCTTCCTCAACAACTGTGGGATTAGCTGATAGAGACTACATCAGACTGGTTTGATGCAAACCATGCAATTTCCACCAGCATGTGTGGTGCTTGTATTGCGCTTGTGTGATAAAGTCTGTATGCAATCACTTGAGGTTTCAGCTGCGTGCTGGCAGGTTGACAGTCTCAGAGTACAAGGACTGTACCAGCTCCAGAAACTCTATTTTTCCACCACATCCATCAGCATGGACCTTGTCTGGCAATTTCCTTCTAAATATACATCACAAAACCAGCAGTCATCAATAATACTCTATGTCAGAAACATTCACTACCAGATCCAGACATGGAATTGTTAAATGGCATTTTATTAGAATGTACCTTTGGGTCAGTTTAGTTTGATTTAAAGTAATAAGGATAAGGTAGCAAAGTTCAGCTCTAACAGGAGTGAAATTCTTAACTTTACGGAGGGCAACATTGTCAAGCAACGACGAGTGAGAAAGAGAGTAATTGGTCGTGAAATTGTCATCACACCTGCAGACATTCTGAGACTGCTCAGAAAGTGATAACCTTCACGATGGGATGCAAGGTTATGGATCCATTTGCTTCCCATGGCCTCCCCGCTGAATAAATGCACTGTCAAACTTGAGGAAATATTTGTAAAGGGTCCCTGTTGGGGGTGTTATGAGAATAGTGCCAGCCAGGTTTTGAATGCAAATGACAATTATGGTGTATAAACAACTCTCAAGCATTGGCTTTTGCCAAAGTTGTTTGAATTCATAAGCAAGGCGCATGGACCAATGGTTTAGAAGGGAGCACATTCTGGCAAAATGTTGGAGTCTTCTCTAATGAATTTCTTCCTCAAAGTAAAACATAATTATTTTTAATTTAGTTCTATACAGTAATTTATGTATACCAGCCCAAACAACATCATCATCCGTAGCTGGCTTGGAAAAGTCCCTACATCCCCTCTTACATTGAGTCATAAATGCCATGTAACCTTTAATAGTTAAAGAAGTTTAATTTCTCTGAAAGTTATTTTGTAACAGTTGGTCAAAAAATGTAGCAGGAAGAGATGTTTTTACTGGATGACCACAGGAATTAAACACATCCTGTGATGTTCAGTGGAGCATTTAATAATTATTAGTCTTCGGTTGAGTGCTCCTCTGGCTAGCAAGAAGTATGGTGTGAGTGTGGGAGGCATTATCCATGATGGAGAAGAGTTTTGACAACATCCTTCTCTCTAGTACTGCATGCAGATTGTCCAGATCCACCTCCAGGACTGACTCAGACAGCCTTCTGAATATGTTTGAGGTGTCATCAAACCCCCAGGCTTTTTGTCCCAGCACAGGGGAGGGGAAAAAAAGAGAAATAGCACTGGCCACCACAGATTCATAATACATGTAAAGCAAATAATGCCATACACACTGGACCAGAATCCTTTCAGGAAAGAACAGATTCCAGACCTTAATGTAGAGAGCTGCACAGTTTCTGATCCAGTTTGTTTTCTCTCACCAACTGAACTTCTAAGTTTCCAACATTGTAAGAGCAGTGGGAATCCTGGATCTCCTTTTATTTTCTGATGGTGGGCCTGCACATGACACAACACCACCCTATACTACTGTCCTTGTGTTGCACTTGAAATCTGAAGTGTACAAGGACCGGATGGTACATTTTGGTGGGAATCATTACTATATTATAACCTTAGTATCTCGAAGTATTGGTCGAGATTTCCCCACCTCTGCATCCTTATCTCAATCCCATCAAGCACTGTTGTTTCAACATAAAACAAACTACAACTAGCTGAATGAAAAATAAATAAATAAATAAATATGAAAGGATTCAGCAGATCGTCATATTTTGCAAGACCCTCGCAAAAATCCTTGAAATATTAGCACTCAGTGTGAAACTCATACCTAATCATCTACATCAGAATTTCCTACAAAGGTGAGATCAGAAACTTCTTTCAACTTGTTGAAATGAATTCATGTACTGGGCCTGCTTTATGCGACATCCTGCTAAAAAGCCTTCATATGCAAAGCATCTCTGAAGAAATGCTGGAGCTGCTATGAGGGGCAGATACAGAGGACCAGCCATACAATTACGTGTCAAGATGTCAAAACATGTAATGTGATTAAACTCCTGAAAGATTTAACCGAAACCAGTCCCCACAGAGAACAAATGCTGATTTGCTATAGCTTATTTTATATGTGCAGACCTGAGACCTTTTGTACGAAAAAAAAAATCAGTTTTCTAACTTGCAGTATATTTTCTTGCATGATTAAATTATAATTTGATCTAATGAAATTAATCTCAAGTACTTTAATTCCCTCTCTTCCTCACTCCCTCAGTATAAGTACAATATAACTAACATTTCCCAGTTAATCTGTTTTCAGTCTTAGCACAAGCGCTTCAAGTTTAGGTAATTGTGACTGAAACACAGCTTCTGTTTAACAAGATTCTCTCTTAATATTGGTATACAGCGGCATCGAAAAATATGTATTCATCTTAGTCACTTGAAAGTGGGCGCTTAATTGTTTTTTTTTTTTAAAATACATATACATACACACATACATACATACAGTGTCACCTCTAAGCCAAATAATGTGGTCCTTGAAAAAGCTTGTGTGTCATTTGTTGTAAACTTTTATCAACGCACGAGTTCAGATTACAGCAGGGTAGCCATTTTATGCAAATAAGATCCTACTTTTCATTTTTGTGTATGTGCCTTTTGTGGAGTGACAGAAACTGACTGACTGTTTTGCCAGCTGTATTTCCAATCCCAATGGCAGGAAAAGTGTTTATCCTCATACACAGAAAAAAAATCACTTATTTCACTGAACCAAAAAGTCATTTTCCCTACTGAATGTACTACCACTCACTGGTGAGGTAATGTGCCTTGACCATGAGCATTTACACGCTGCTGTCAACCAAGAGTGTCATATCCCACATGGAGTAAAAAACACAGAATTCGTCATCTTGTCGAGTGTGAAACAAGATACATAAGCACTGACGTCAAAGGCATATGAGAGGAGTCTTTACGCAAAAAGGTTAAGGATTTCTGCTAAGCAGAGCAATGTGCAGGACAAAAAAGGGACTTTTTTTTTTTCAATTTAATTGAGGCTCTCACATTAACTTCAAAGTGACAGAGAAGTAATTCCCACTCTTTGCTGGTGTTCATTTTCCCAAGCTAAAACCTTATCCTCTTCATTAAAGGCCCATCCTTCCTCATTCCCTTAAGCCTGTCATGTTCAAACAGTGTTCTCAGCTCCTTGCTAGGCTGGATTAATGAAATATTTGATCTAAAATGTCAAAATAAGAAGAAAGCTGCATGGACTAGGGACCACAGCAGTTATCACTAAGAGAGAAAAATATAATGAGGTACAGTATTTTTTTAGTCTTCCTTTGCCTTGTACAGTGCAGCTTAAAAGTTCAAACAGATTGTGCCAAGAGGAAACCTTGCAGCATGCCTCGGAATGACAATTACAGGTTGAAAACAAATCTTCCCCTTAGGTTGACATAGCCTGGTATTCTCAGATAGTTCTCTCTTCATTTTTATTACATTCTTAAATGTTAAGATTACAATTCTGCAATATTAACTATGATTAGCAGTTATGGGTAGGGATGGGTATTGATAAGATTTTTACGATTCCAATTCCATTTTCGATTCTGTTTAACGATTCGATTCTTTATCGATTCTTTTTTTAAAAGGAGAACACTAAGGTCGATTAGCTTAGAACTTTGTTTTATATCTTCTCTTTGAACAAGATAGAAATTTAGGAGTAACATGGCCTTACAAACCCAACAGTGAGATCTTAAGAGATCCAGCCTACAGCTCTTCAATGGGGTGTCACAGGGTCCCCGGGAAAAAATATTGTAAATGTAAAATAATAAAATAAATATTCTTCTGTAGCAATAACAAAGCATAACATAAATTATTCTGTAGCAATTACACAAGAATATCCAGTAATGTCCCTGCCTACAATTAAACACATTCACTTACCAAAAATCGGGGGCATTTGCTGTGGCAAATGGGTGCAAGCCTTTTACCTCAAACTTAGTCACTGCTCGGTGACATTAGTCTATCCTGGCCTGAAAGGAGACGCTAACGGTAAACTGCAGCGAGAACTTCCAGCATCTGAGCCAGCCAGACTGTCTCTCTCTCTCTCTCATCATGGTCACCTAAATGCACAGTAATGGCAGGTTTTGTAATAAGGCAGATCGCGCTAACATAATATGCACTGTTAGTTGATTATTTACCTGCTGCATTAACGGGAGAGGACGTGCAAACGTTACCGCTGCTGCTGGGTTGAGATTCACGAGTCCGGAGTGGAATTAAAAACACGACATTTATTTAAGGTCATCGCGTGTTTTCTGAGCAAATGCTTTCGCATATTCGTAGTGTTTCCTCCCTTAAACTAAATATCTACTTTGCAAGTATTGCAAGTTGCCCTGTTGTTATGAGGTGCCGTAAGGGACATTATTACTGAAACGCTCTCACACACACTACTGAAACGCTCTCACACACACTACTGAAATTTTAGCTCTCACACACACTACTGAAACGCTCTCACACACACAACTGAAACGCTCTCACACACACTACTGAAATTTTAGCTCTCACACACACTACTGAAATTTTAGCTCTCACACACACTACTGAAACGCTCTCACACACACAACTGAAACGCTCTCACACATACTACTGAAACGCTCTCACACACACTACTGAAATTTTAGCTCTCACACACACTACTGAAATTTTAGCTCTCACACACACTACTGAAAAACCAAGGCATTTCAGTTGAACAGGAAGGCATTTCAGTTGAACAGGAAGGCGTTTCAGTTGAACAGGAAGGCATTTCAGTTAAACAGGAAGGCGTTTCAGTTGAACAGGAAGGCATTTCAGTTAAACAGGAAGGCGTTTCAGTTGAACAGGAAGGCATTTCAGTTAAACAGGAAGGCGTTTCAGTTAAACAGGAAGGCATTTCAGTTAAACAGGAAGGCATTTCAGTTAAACAGGAAGGCATTTCAGTTGAACAGGAAGTTAATTCTTGACAAAGAAACTGAAGGAAAAAGTGGTAGATTTCAAACAAACCACTACACAGATGTCTACTCAGCAACCTGCTAGTTAGGGGTGGGTTTTTATAATCGATTTATCAATTTAAATCGATTCTGGCTTGGATAACGTGAAATCGATTCATTAAAATCCTGAATCGATTTTTTAATATAAATTAATTTTGCCCGAAATGCCAGAATCTCAGGTGAAACCTCACAAAATTTCAACAACCACCAAACAGCTAAAACAGTAAATGAGAGCAGGAACAAGGATTCTGCACAAAGACGTAAACACACAGCGCGGACCCGCGGATCAGAATCAATGGGATGTCGCCTTTCTCACCCGATGGCAAGGACACGGTCGGGGCTGAAAGCCAACAGCTGGCTGATTCTGATCTGTCGGCGGTCCGCGCTTTGTTTTCACGCCGTTTTTGCACTGATTCTAAAGCTGTTAGTTTGATCTCTCTCCAAACAATATTGACTGAACCAGCAGCAAAAGAAGATCCAAACTGCGCTTCACATAAACATCGTCATGAATTCCCTCTGACGTTTACTGTTTTGCTTCCACCACGATAAAATCACAGGTCATGCACAGCTCTCTCTTTCTCTCTCTCTCTGTACTTCAAGAACAGTTTCCCGTCTAAAAATCTGTTTTCTGCATTATTCGCTTGCTTGTTACGCACAAGTCTACTGTTGTTTACAGCGCTGTCGGCCGCTGGTGTTTTTTCGTTTTACATACTTCCGAAAAGAAAATCTTATTTCTGCCGTTCAATACTGAACAAATTTAAACATTTAAAAATTATGCAAAATGCAAAACGCTTAGCCGTGTCTCTAATAAAACCGCTGGAACGTCAGAGGTAACGTTCATATGTTGATTAATGGTTTTCTTTCGTTTTTGATGTACTGCAGAATATTTTTTATAAAATCCCAGGCCAGGAAAAATCACCTTCATGTTTTTCTGTGTTTTATCTTCAGCTACTTTTACACAAAGGCATCTGCTGTGACGCTTACACCTTTGATAAAGTCTTGCGTGTGTCAGCTTCCTTTTTTTAGATACAAAAATATGTAAATGTACTGATCTGAATTATAATATTGCTGACTGTCAAAATTTCCCAGAATCAAATTGAATTGAATTGAATCGAATCGAATTGAATCGAATCATGGAACGATAAGTTAGACAGCTTAGTCTTAGTGAGACAGCTGCATTACTTAAAAATATATTAGCCTCAGCATAAGTCAAAATTTAGAATAGCAGGAGACGGGCATTATCCTGGTTATTTTTTTTTTTTTTTTTTTGGCATATGTGCTTTTTGTCTTTTTTAGCAAAGAAAAAAATATCTTAAAATCATCAATAAAACCAGGGAGAGAAGGCTTAGCGTTCCCCCATTTAACACAATGGATATGATATTTACTCAAACGTATGATGATGTTAATAATGTCTGAGACACCCAATGCTAGATGATCCATATAAAAAAAATTATGATGTAATTCAAATAGTGGCACATCATTAATATTTAGGGAAATCCAATTTTTTAAGTTGCACCAAATACATTGTGTGATAGGGCATAGAAAAAAAAAGATGTTCTAGGGTTTCATTTTCATCAGTACAAAAAGAACACTGATCCACCTCAAAGCCAAATCTCTTTTTTTAGAAATTCTGCCACAGGATTAATTTTTTTTAAAGTGTGTTTCTTTAACTTTAGGTAGAATAGGCTATTTCATAAATTTTTAGTATGCTTTATCCAGTGTATATGAAATAACTAAATTAGAACCATGCAATGTAACCATTCTGTTGTAACTATGAAATATTTTTGTCTTTGAAGAAACTACTAACAAATTTCTTATTGCATTTTTATCAAACAGCTGACATTGCCCTAGCAATAAATTTGGGAGCACTGATGAGAAATTATTGTATATCATAAAAATTTTAATCAAATGAAGCAGAGGCAGTGGGACCAGTTCACAAAATTTGTTATATTCTCTTTGAGAACAGTTTAGACAATATTTTTCTGAAAAGTCTGGGTAACTTAGAATTACACCGTTATCATCCAACAAATCTGTTATGAATATAATCTTTTTGTTCAAACCAGTCACT
The DNA here is from genome assembly GCF_056152115.1 of Neolamprologus brichardi. Classification (NCBI taxonomy): domain Eukaryota; kingdom Metazoa; phylum Chordata; class Actinopteri; order Cichliformes; family Cichlidae; genus Neolamprologus; species Neolamprologus brichardi. Next base: position 13,613,917 of record NC_142116.1, read on the forward strand.
CTTGAAAATTGATTTTTGATTAAGTGTTATTACCCTATTATTCCATAAGGTTGAATTATGGGGAGAAGTTGTGGGTAAATCTCATTTTCCCAAAAATGCACAGTCTGTTTTGGAAAGTTTGATATCTTTATGGGGATTTTATTTACCGCAAAATCACATTTCAAAATAAAGTCTAATCCTGTATACTATTTTATTAAACAAGGATCATAGGATGTGGAGCTAAGTAGAGTCTGGCTGTGACAGACAAGATTTTAACCATTTAATTCTAAGGGTGCCATCCATAAATTCTAATTCTGGAGTTTTGATACCACCTTTATTGTATTCCTTCACAAGCTGATATCTTTATATGTAATGGGTTTTATTCCTCCACAAAAATTCGAAAATAACTGTGTTAGCCTTATTAATGCTTTTAGAGGAGATATATAGAGAGTGACAAGGATAAATCAATTTGGAGATGCCTTCAGCTTTAGATAGGATGTTTCTGCCAAAAAAAGCGAGGTCTCTGCTTAACCAGTGGCTAAGTGATTTCTTCATCTCGATGATACAGTTAGAAATATTGGTGTCTTTTCTGCTAATTGGGTTTTTTAGATATTATCAGCCCTATATATTTAACTTTAGATTCAACTCTAACCAAAGCTATTGAGGAGTCAGAGCTTGTATGAATCGGGAGAAGTTCACATTTTTTGATACTGAGAGATAAACGAGAAGCTTTAGTTTTCTCTACCATGTATTTATCTTTCAAAAACATAGATGTATCATCTGTGAATTGACTTATTTTGAAGTCTTTATTAAAAATTGATATTCCTTGTATGTTGTTAGAATTTTTGATTAATAGTGTTAACAACTGAGTTGCCAATATAAAAAGCTTAGGGGAAACAGGACATAATTGCCAAATTCCCTGTTGCACCTTGAATCCATTCCTTGATTCAAGGAAGCTAAAATATTGTTAAGTAATGCGGCTGCTTCACTTAGGCTACAAGCACAGCCGTCCCCAACCCCCAGGTCCTGGACCAGTACCGGTCTGTGAGTCGTTTGGTACCGGGTCGCAAGAGTTGAGGCTTGAGTTTGAAATCCATGGTTTTCATGGTATTTATCATTTTTTTTTATTTTTATATTGTTTACGTGGCACAAAAAAGGTTGTGAACTACTGTACTAGCAGGTTGCTGAATAGACATCCTTGTAGTGTTTTGAAATATACCACTTTTTCCATCAGTTTCCTTGTCAAGAAACAACTTCCTGTTCAGCGGAAAAGCCTCTGTTTCAGTGGAGTGCGTGAGTGCATTTCAGTAGTGTGTGTGAGAGCGTTTCAGTAGTGTGTGTGAGAGCTAAAATTTCAGTAGTGTGTGTGAGAGCTAAAATTTCAGTAGTGTGTGTGAGAGCGTTTCAGTAGTGTGTGTGAGAGCTAAAATTTCAGTAGTGTGTGTGAGAGCTAAAATTTCAGTTGTGTGTGTGAGAGCGTTTCAGTAGTGTGTGTGAGAGCTAAAATTTCAGTAGTGTGTGTGAGAGCATTTCAGTAGTGTGTGTGAGAGCTAAAATTTCAGTTGTGTGTGTGAGAGCGTTTCAGTAGTGTGTGTGAGAGCTAAAATTTCAGTAGTGTGTGTGAGAGCATTTCAGTAGTGTGTGTGAGAGCGTTTCAGTAGTGTGTGTGAGAGCGTTTCAGTAGTGTGTGTGAGAGCGTTTCAGTAGTGTGTGTGAGAGCTAAAATTTCAGTAGTGTGTGTGAGAGCATTTCAGTTGTGTGTGTGAGAGCTAAAATTTCAGTTGTGTGTGTGAGAGCGTTTCAGTAGTGTGTGTGAGAGCGTTTCAGTAGTGTGTGTGAGAGCTAAAATTTCAGTAGTGTGTGTGAGAGCTAAAATTTCAGTAGTGTGTGTGAGAGCTAAAATTTCAGTAGTGTGTGTGAGAGCGTTTCAGTAGTGTGTGTGAGAGCTAAAATTTCAGTAGTGTGTGTGAGAGCGTTTCAGTAGTGTGTGTGAGAGCTAAAATTTCAGTTGTGTGTGTGAGAGCGTTTCAGTAGTGTGTGTGAGAGCGTTTCAGTAGTGTGTGTGAGAGCGTTTCAGTAGTGTGTGTGTGAGAGCTAAAATTTCAGTAGTGTGTGTGAGAGCATTTCAGTAGTGTGTGTGAGAGCGTTTCAGTAGTGTGTGTGAGAGCGTTTCAGTAGTGTGTGTGAGAGCTAAAATTTCAGTAGTGTGTGTGAGAGCATTTCAGTTGTGTGTGTGAGAGCTAAAATTTCAGTTGTGTGTGTGAGAGCGTTTCAGTAGTGTGTGTGAGAGCGTTTCAGTAGTGTGTGTGAGAGCGTTTCAGTAGTGTGTGTGAGAGCGTTTCAGTAGTGTGTGTGAGAGCTAAAATTTCAGTAGTGTGTGTGAGAGCATTTCAGTTGTGTGTGTGAGAGCTAAAATTTCAGTTGTGTGTGTGAGAGCGTTTCAGTAGTGTGTGTGAGAGCGTTTCAGTAGTGTGTGTGAGAGCTAAAATTTCAGTAGTGTGTGTGAGAGCTAAAATTTCAGTAGTGTGTGTGAGAGCGTTTCAGTAGTGTGTGTGAGAGCTAAAATTTCAGTAGTGTGTGTGAGAGCGTTTCAGTAGTGTGTGTGAGAGCTAAAATTTCAGTTGTGTGTGTGAGAGCGTTTCAGTAGTGTGTGTGAGAGCGTTTCAGTAGTGTGTGTGAGAGCGTTTCAGTAGTGTGTGTGTGAGAGCTAAAATTTCAGTAGTGTGTGTGAGAGCATTTCAGTAGTGTGTGTGAGAGCGTTTCAGTAGTGTGTGTGAGAGCGTTTCAGTAGTGTGTGTGAGAGCTAAAATTTCAGTAGTGTGTGTGAGAGCATTTCAGTTGTGTGTGTGAGAGCGTTTCAGTAATAATGTCCCTTACGGCACCTCATATGTTGTCATCCGTTCTCGTAAAGTATAATCAAACTTTTGAGCGTTTGAGCCGCTTAGGCGCCGTGTTTCCTGCCAGGTAAATGACGCGCCGCAACGTGGTGACGTCATTCGGGCGACTGGAATCGATAAGGGAATTGTTTGCAAAACTGGCAAACAATTCCAAGGAATTGAAACAGTGGGAACAACAAGAACCGGTTTTCGATACCCATCCCTAGTTATGGGGAAAACCCAAATGTAAGATAATTAGTGTAATTAGTAAGGAGAGGTCCAGACTATGGCTAAGGAGACACCCGGTAAATCAAACAGCATAATATTCATTACCATTGTTATGCAGCTGCATACATGGCTATATGTTTCTCTAGTTGGAAAAAAATTAATTTAAAAAATAATATCACCCCTCTACAGTACCACCTAGTGAGTTCAACCACATTTAGGAGTCTTTTAATAGTATATACAGACAGTGTTGGGAAGGTTACTTTTAAAATGTATTCCATTACAGATTACAGAATACATGCCCCAAAATGTATTCTGTAACGTATTCCGTTACGTTACTCAATGAGAGTAACGTATTCTGAATACTTTGGATTACTTAATATATTATCATGCTGTTTACAACTACATGAATGTACTATTGCTGTGATTTATTACTGTTACTGAAGGTCCGCGGCTCCGAACCGTAGTAAAGGGACCTCTGGCTAATACGGTGGGTTCTGTGTCGGGCTCATAGCTGAAAACTAGCTTTACTTTGTTGTCTGGGTCAACTTTGCTTGCAGACAGAGAGAGGCCGGAACTTATTGTTTCAGAGGAAAACACGAACACGGTGTACAGTCGAGTCTTAATAGCTTACTTACAACTGGGCTCGTCAGGCTCTCTTCTTGGCTGCAGTGGTTATTGTTATATTTACATGCTTCCAGCTCCCGTTTTTGCTCGATGACAGCTCGTACTTTTCCTTTTTCTCCCTCCCTCGCTCACAGACACATAACGGGTACAGCAGTCCATTCTCCCTGCAGCACGGACTACACTGCCTATGATGCTACATTCTTTAGAGCTATACCTGTAGCATTCTGCCTATTAGCTTAGCACAACAACAACAAAAAGGCCTCTCTCACCCAGGAAACACGCAGAGAGAGAGAGTCACCCTGTAACTATGGCAACCGTAACGCTGCCGCCTGGAACAACAGAACGTAGCTGTCAAACAAAACCCAAACAGTCCTGACCCGCCACAATATGAAACAGGGAAGTACCGTATGTAATCCATTTATTTCAACAAAGTAACTGTATTCTAAATACCACCTTTTTAAACGGTAACTGTAACGGAATACAGTTACTCATATTTTGTATTTTAAATACGTAACGGCGGTACATGTATTCCGTTACTCCCCAACACTGTATACAGATCATCTTCTTTCTTAGTATCATACTGGTCTTCTTCTGGTACATCTAAGACTTTCTGTTTTGCACATTCATCTGTTCATCTGTGATTTTTTTTTAGGATCTGTGGTTTATTTTAGGTATGATTAATATTTATTTCTGTGATTATTTATATGTCTGTGCATACAGGTATACATATATGGGTTGCCTGTTTATTTAAGTCTGTCCCCCAATCTTTTTTGAGTGTATTCTTATTATATGAATGTGAAGCTCTTTGAATCTCAAAGTGTGATATTGGCTATACCAATAAAAACTGAATTGAACTCAACTGAAATGAGGCTACACAGCTGGACCCCACCTGTCAGAAAGTTGCAGTCCATCGACTAAGATGGTCACATCACTGCAAGTCAGTTAGAAAATTCTGTAAACGGCAGCAAGGCTGCTATATGCTCCTTCTGCTCCATTTTCTGTTGCAAATCCCACAACACCACTTCAGACAGAATAGTTCCTCTCTTGGAAATAAGTATCTAATTTCTTTTTCAGCAGAAGTTTCTATATACAGTATCATGCCCTTTTCAAGGTGGTGATGGTCAATTTGTTACCAGAAATCTCAAAATTCCTGCAGACATGAGTCTTTTGCTTGTGGGAATAAGTAACTAATTTTATGTTTCTATTCAGGAGCTGTCTTTGTGTACAGTATGTTAGCCTTTTCAAGTTGAAAGGCCTGTACTGGACCCTCATTATTCAGTAGCTTGACACGAACTTTAACATTTGAGTCTACAGGCTTTGCAACAAGCATCTACTGTTACAGAAAGAGAGGTTAATTAGATAAAGTTGCCTCTAATTGACTGGCTTGATTACGCATGACTCCCTCACTTCCCTTAAAACACTCCACAAAGAAAAGCTCAAGGAATCTTAGAGAGGAATTGAAAAGGTTCAGTTTAACTTCGACTTCTAGACTCCTTAATCTTCAGTGACTCTAGTAACTACTTTAAGCCATAACATCTGTAAATCAGGGCGAGGGTGGGGCACTAGCCACCCCCTAAAATTTGCTGCTGCCCCCGCCTGGCAAGACTGTCCTATGGTTTCTAATAAACGTGCACAAGAGAGAGGAAGTCACCCTACAATTAGTTGAAACATTAACTTGTTATTTCTTCCTGCTTAAAACAGATTATTTTGGATTTCAAAATCTTATTTGGTTTTCATATGGACCCATTTTCAACTTTAATTGCAGGAAATTAACTAGGCATATAATTCTCTCTCTCTCGCCAGGCACATTTTTCAAGTAATAATAATAATAATAATAATAATAATAATAATGGATTTTTTTCGGGACCCCTCAAAGCGCTTTACAATACCACTATTCATTCACTCTCACATTTATACACTGGTGAAGGCAAGCTACAGTTGTAGCCACAGCCACAGGGGCAGACTGACAGAGGTGAGGCCGCCATATCACGCCATCGGCCCCTCTGACCATCACCAGTAGGTGGTAGGTGAAGTGTCTTGCCCAAGGACACAACAACCGAAACTGTCCAAGCCGGGGCTCGAACTGGTAACCTTACGATTACAAGACGAACACACAACTCTTGAGCCACGATCGCCCCGTAACCTATATATTTGACAACACGATAAAACTGAAAATTCTGTTTTTTGTGTCCCACCACAATATTTTTAGAGGCCCCGAAATGGCCACTCCTATGAGAAAATTCTGGAGGGTCCACTGCTGACAAGCATAGACAAGTTGTGTGATTTATACTGGCTAAAAAATAAGATAACCACAAGTTTTGGCTATTCCTAGTCTAGAGCACTTTACTACCAAGGGACATTAATTGATTAATTAACAAGCTGTGCTGAGCCTGAAGACAGATTTTCAGTGTCATGAAAAATACTGTGGCACTGTTTTTATCTGATTCATTATTACAATAAATTATTCTCAACACCAAACCTCATCCAGAGCAGGTTCTGTAGAGTTTTAGTTTAAAAATTGTCTGGAAGCAGCACATTTTCACTAATTCTTTTCCAAACAACATCCTATCAGTGCAATAAAGATTCTCCACTGAAGAAGTGCAGAGTGTTTTATAAAATACTACCAAATGCTATCAAAAGAAGCTATGCAAGTGGTTATGAAGAAGTGTTTTTAATGCTTGATGTTTTTATGCTTCATTCCAATATACTGAAAATAAAACTGAGTTTTTTGGCACAACTTGACCTACGTCCAAAAGGTGCACAGAGGAAAATAATGGTCTAAAGAAGACAAAGCTCCAGCAAAATGTATCGTATAAAGAACAGATTTATATCTTGACTAATGTGTTTCAACCTGTAGCCGTCATCAAGGTCATCGAGAAATGGATTGCAGACAGGATTGTAAACACCATAAATACCTGAGTAGAAAAAAATGAATCCTAATGAGAAAATTTAAAACAACCAATCATACAGGTCCAGTACATCTGTTCACCAATCCACTCAAGAATGTGATTACACAGAAAAAACTAAGTAAATAAAATAAACAATAAAAATTACATCCAGTATATTTATCCACGAATGGAGCACCAGCGAGGATGTGCTGGACATATGGTCATGTGATATAAGGCTAGCTGGTTTTTCTGTCTGCAATATAGTTCTTGGTGATCCTGCTGAAGGCTATAGCCCCATTGGTCAAGTTCGTCTTTTAATGCTAACATACAGCTAAGTTTCCCCTTCTTTTTTAAAATACTGTTGGAACAGCAGCTAATAGAAGACAGATTTGAAAACTGATCAGTATATTTGCAGACTATTCATCACCAAAATTAATTTTCACTTTGGTGCTGCCAAAAACCTGATGTGATCTTCACATGTCCATCATTAGACAACGGGGGCAGAGACACCTGAATGCACTGATGAGTCATCCTATCATGCATTGGGATTGTACAGGTGGGAAAGCAACTGATTAAAAAAATAAAAACAAAAATAACTGCAACCTTATGAGTCTCTGACCATGACATCAGAGCAAATCAGAAGAAAGTCATCAGTTAAGTTTATCAAAATTACAACATCTTTAAGGAGTGCTTATTGCAAGACAAATATATTTTTTAAAACACACAGTTAAGTCCCACATTGGTTTCAGTCAAGTCAAGCTCTACTTCATTTTGACCCAATTAGCTGTAGACATCAAAACAATGACATCCCCTTTTATGATGAGTGGGTTTAGTTTTAGATGTTTTAGATCTTAGATATAAAGACATTAGTTGTCTTAATAGTAGTATTAACTTAGAATTTGTGTTTAAAAATTAAAGTCAAAAATTTCAAGTCCAAGTTCTGAATTGTTTTTTGTTACATATTTAAAAAACAAAACAAACAAATCAGCTTATTTAGGTGAAATTTGAGAAAAAAAGCGACGCGCTAACAAGCCCTTTTCTGCATGCAGCTAACAGCTGGATATTGTTTTCATGCAGAGAAATAGACTGAGGCCCTCGAGCAAGATTATCTTTTGAGACAGCTTAAGACAATATTTACATACAGCACCAGAGCAATGAAAGTAAACTTTTATTTCTTGTCAAGAAAGGTCTGACAGCTAGTACTCTCATCTGAATATGTGGCATTGTTACTGTATGAATATTTGTACTTCAATTTAAGTTGTCAATCACACAAACCAACAACACACAAACAAACAAAAAAGAAAAAAAACATTGTTTTGGTAATCAAATTGTGACACAAGTTTGACTTTTACACCTTTATCTTAAGGCTTAACGAGATGTGCCTCGTAAACATTTCTGTTATACAAAATGTTCCTTTTATGATACATCTTTTCATTTTAAACACATTTGGTAACTTAAAATAATTTTGAGGAAATCTACAAAAGAAAATACACATTAATGCGCATCACCACATCTGTATGTGACATGTAAATGTGATATGTAAAGGTAGTGCTGGAGGTGACAGAGTTGAAGATGTTAAGACTTTCTCTGGGAGTGACTAGGAGGGACAGGATTAGAAATGATTATGTCAGAAGGACAGCTCAGATTGAACAGCTTGGAGACATTCAGAGAGGCGAGGCTGAGATGGTTTGAACATATGCAGCGGAGGAAGAGTGGATACCTTGGACAAAAGATACTGACGATGGAGTTGCCAGGCAGGAGGAAAAGAGGAAGACAATTGAGAGGGATCAGGGATGTAGTGAAGGACAAAACGCTAGGTATAGGGTGAGATGGAGAAAGATGATCTACCGTGGCCACCCCTAAAGTAGGCAGCCAAAAGAAGGAGGATACCATCTACGTCTGTCATGTATACAGTCAAAGCTGGTTCTTGGTCAATGCAACTTTTCCTCCCCACTCAAGCATCATTTTTTGGGTGGGTTTCCTTTCATTCCTCTTACTTTATCCAACTCCCTCCTTCTTCTCTCCCGCTCCTTTTACACAAATTCAAAGCACACATAAAAGGAGGGAGGTGGAAATACATCATTTACTGCTCCGCCTTCATTAATGGCATACAACATCAAAAAGTGTTCAGACCTCCAGCGGAAGAGACCTTAACATTACCTGTAAATGCTGAAGCTTTAGTTCTTGCGTTGTTCATGTTTTCTCTTTTAGTACTTTGTCTGACTTTATTTGCGTGAGGATTTATATTTAAGGGATATGAATTTAATTTGACCGTCACATAATTCCCTCACAGGGGTATTGTATTACAGCTTCGGAATTTTATAAACTTTGCTATCGAGTATCTCTGCATTGCAATGCACATTAATGTACTAAAATCAACTGATTGAGTTATTTTCACCTCTTTGTCGGCTAGTAACAGACATGCTCAATCTACCACTGTGGAAGACTGTACGCCCCACATATGTAACTCGAGAATTACTTTAAACTACTGTATGCATTGTTTTCACATTAACAACCACTTCAATATTTATTCCAGATTCAATATTTAATGTGTGTTCCAGCTCATTGTTTTATAGTCATAGGTCAGAGACCTCAAGGAGTTATTTTTATAATGCTGAATGAGTAAACACTGAGTGTGCACAGCATAGCATGCTTGAACTAACCTTTCAATAAAAAGAAAAAAGTTAACAAAAGTGCCCACATTTATACATATATATTCACAAACTAATTCTAAACAAAAGGTACACTGTCTGTTTCTTTCCTTTAACTGCTATATATCCTATAACTGATATAAGGGCTTCGATGTGGGCTTCATAGATAATTGGCAAACCTTCTGGAGGAAACCTGGTCTTGTTAGGAGAGACGGCATCCATCCCACTTTGGATGGAGCAGCTCTCATTTCTAGAAATATGGCCAAATTTGTTAAACCCCCCCAAAATATGACTATATGAAGCAGAGTTGCAGTCTTACATGCCTCTCTGCAGCTTCTCTCCTCCTGCTACCCCCCAAAAACCCATCTCCACAGAGACTGTGTCAGCTCCCAAAAAGACAAAAAACAAACTAAAAACGAGCAACAAACAACTTAAACATAAACAATTACAAAGAAAGAACAATACAGTATCCACATCTGAACCAAAGAGTAAAACAGTGAAATGTGGATTATTAAATATTAGGTCTCTCTCCTCCAAGTCTCTGTTAGTACATGACTTAATAATTGATCAACAAATTGATTTACTCTGCCTTACAGAAACCTGGTTGGAGCAGGATGATTATGTTAGTTTAAATGAATCAACACCCCTGAGTCATTCTAACTACCAGAAATCTCGAAGCACAGGTCGAGGGGGCGGAGTGGCAGCAATTTTTCACACCAGCCTCTTAATTAATGAAAGACCAAGACAGACTTTTAATTCATTTGAAAGCCTGATGCTTAGCCTCGTCCACCCCAGCTGTGAAACTCAGAAACCAGTCTTACTTGTTATCATCTATCGTCCACCTGGGCCTTACACAGAGTTTCTCTCTGATTTCTCAGACTTTATATCTAATTTAGTTCTGAGCTCAGATAAAATAATTATTGTGGGTGATTTTAACATCCATGTAGATGCTAAAAATGACAGCCTCAACATGGCATTTAATCTGTAATTAGACTCAATTGGCTTCTCTCAAAATGTAAAAGAACCCACCCACCACTTTAATCACACTCTAGATCTTGTTTTAACATATGGCATAGAAACTGAACATTTAACAGTGTTTCCTGAAAACCCTCTCCTGTCTGATCATTTCCTGATAACATTTACATTTACAATAATTGATTACACAGCAGTGGAGAGTAGACTTTATCACAGTAGATGTCTTTCTGAAAGCGCTGTAACTAAGTTTAAGAATATAATCCACCCACTGTTATCATCTTCAATGACCTGTACCAACATAGAGCAGAGCAGCTATCTGAACGCTACTCCAACAGAGGTCGATTATCTTGTTAATAATTTTACCTCCTCACTGCGTACGACTCTGGATACTGTAGCTCCTGTGAAAACTAAGGCCTCAAATCAGAAGTACCTGACTCCGTGGTATAATTCTCAAACACGTACCCTAAAGCAGATGACTCGTAAGCTGGAGAGGAAATGGCGTGTCACAAATTTAGAGGATCATCATTTAGCCTGGAGAAATAGTTTGTTGCTTTATAAGAAAGCCCTCCACAAAGCCAGAAGATCTTACTATTCGTCACTGATTGAAGAAAATAAGAACAACCCCAGGTTTCTCTTCAGCACTGTAGCCAGGCTGACAAAAAGTCAGCTCTTTTGAGCCAACCATCCCTTTAACGTTAACTAGTAATGATTTCATGAACTTCTTCACAAATAAAATTTTAATCATTAGAGAAAAAAAAATTACCAATAATCATCTCACAGATGTAATATTATCTACAGCTACTCTTAGTACCATTGATGTTAAGTTAGACTCTTTTTCTCCAATTGATCTTTCTGAGCTAACTTCAATAATTACTTCCTCCAAACCATCAACGTGTCTTTTAGACCCCATTCCTACAAAACTGCTCAAAGAAGTCCTGCCATTAATTAATTCTTCGATCTTAAATATGATCAACCTATCTCTAATAATCGTCTATCAGTGTTGGGGAGTAACGGAATACATGTACCGCCGTTACGTATTTAAAATACAAAATATGAGTAACTGTATTCCGTTACAGTTACTGTTTAAAAAGGTGGTATTTAGAATACAGTTACTTTGTTGAAATAAATGGATTACACGGCGGTACTTCCCTGTTTCATATTGTGGCGGGTCAGACCTGTTTGGGTTTTGTTTGACAGCTACGTTCTGTTGTTCCAGGCGGCAGCGTTACGGTTGCCATGGTTACAGGGTGACGCTCTCTCTCTGCGTGTTTCCTGGGTGAGAGAGGCCTTTTTGTTGTTGTTGTGCTAAGCTAATAGGCAGAATGCTACCGGTATAGCTCTAAAGAATGTAGCATCATAGGCAGTGTAGTCCGTGCTGCAGGGAGAATGGACTGCCATACACGTTATGTGTCTGTGAGCGAGGGAGGGAGAAAAAGGAAAAGTACGAGGAAAAGGAAAAAACGGGAGCTGGAAGCATGTAAATATAACAATTACCACTGCAGCCAAGAAGAGTGCCTAACGAGTCCAGTTGTAAGTAAGCTATTAAGACTCGACTGTACACTGTGTTCGTGTTTTCCTCTGAAACAATAAGTCCCGTTGGAGCAGCCTTTCAACGCCTCTCTCTGTCTCTGGCTAGCAAAGTTGACCCAGACAACAAAGTAAAGCTAGTTTTCGGCTACGAGCCCGACACAGAACCCACCGTATTAGCCAGAGGTCCCTTTACTACGGTTCAGAGCCGCGGACCTTCAGTAACAGTAATAAATCACAGCAATAGTACATTCATGTAGTTGTAAACAGCATGATAATATATTAAGTAATCCAAAGTATTCAGAATACGTTACTCTCATTGAGTAACGTAACGGAATACGTTACAGAATACATTTGGGGACATGTATTCTGTATTCTGTAATGGAATACATTTTAAAAGTAACCTTCCCAACACTGTCGGCTATGTACCACAGGCCTTCAAGCTGGCTGTAGTTAAACCTTTACTCAAAAAGCCAGCTCTAGACCCAGCAGTCTTAGCTAATTATAGGCCAATCTCCAACCTTCCTTTCATATCAAAAATCCTTGAAAGAGTAGTTGTCAAACAGCTAACAGATCATCTGCAGAGGAATGGCTTATTTGAAGAGTTTCAGTCAGGTTTCAGAGCTCATCACAGCACAGAAAGAGCTTTAGTGAAGGTTACAAATGATCTTCTTATGGCCTCTGACAGTGGACTCATCTCTGTGCTTGTCCTGCTAGACCTCAGTGCAGCGTTCGATACTGTCGACCATAATATCCTATTAGAGCGATTAGAGCATGCTGTAGGTATTACAAGTACTGCACTGCAGTGGTTTGTATCATATCTATCTAATAGACTCCAATTTGTGCATGTAAATGGAGAGTCCTCTTCACACACTGAGGTTAATTATGGAGTTCCACAGGGTTCAGTGCTAGGACCAATTCTGTTTACATTATACATGCTTCCCTTAGGCAGCATCATTAGAAGACATAGCATACATTTTCACTGCTATGCAGATGACACCCAGCTGTATCTATCTATGAAGCCAGATAACACACACCAATTAGTTAAACTGCAGGAATGTCTTAAATACATAAAGACCTGGATGGCTGCTAACTTTCTGCTTCTTAATTCAGATAAAACTGAGGTTATTGTACTCGGCCCTGAAAATCTTAGAAATATGGTATCTAACCATATTCTTACTCTGGATGGCATTACCGTGGCCTCCAGTAATGCTGTGAGGAACCTTGGAGTCATTTTTGACCAGGATATGTCCTTCAACGCACATTTTAAACAAATATGTAAGACTGCGTTCTTCCATTTGCGCAACATCTCTGAAATTAGAAGAGTGACACTGAAAAACTAGTTCATGCATTTATTACTTCCAGGCTGGACTACTGTAATTCATTATTATCAGGATGTCCAAAAAACTCGCTGAAAAGCCTTCAGCTAATCCAAAATGCTGCAGCAAGAGTCCTGACAGGGACTAGAAAGAGAGAGCATATTTCTCCTGTTTTGGCTTCCCTTCATTGGCTTCCTGTTAAATCCAGAATTGAATTCAAAATCCTGCTCCTCACATACAAGGTCTTAAATAATCAGGCCCCATCTTATCTTAATGACCTTGTAGTACCATATCACCCTATTAGAGCACTTCGCTCTTGCTCTGCAGGCTTACTTGTTGTTCCTAGAGTATTTAAAAATAGAATGGGAGGGAGAGCCTTCAGTTTTCAGGCCCCTCTTCTGTGGAACCAGCTTCCAGTTTGGATTCGGGAGACAGACACTATCTCTACTTTTAAGATTAGGCTTAAAACTTTCCTTTTTGCTAAAGTATATAGTTAGGGCTGGACCAGGTGACCCTGAATTCTCTCTTAGTTATGCTGCAATAGATGTAGGCTGCCGGGGTATTCCCATGATGCATTGAGTTTTTCCTTTCCAGTCACCTTTCTCACTCACTATGTGTTAATAGACCTATCTGCATTGAATCATATCTGTTATTAACCTCTGTCTCTCTTCCACAGCATGTCTTTGTCTTGTTTTCTTCTCGCGCCCCAACCGGTTGCAGCAGATGGCCGCCCCTCCCTGAGCCTGGTTCTGCCGGAGGTTTCTTCCTGTTAAAACGGAGTTTTTCCTTCCCACTGTCGCCAAAGTGCTTGCTCATAGGGGTCATATGATTGTTGGGTTTTTCTCTGTATCTATGAAGCACCTTGAGGCGACTTTTGTTGTGATTTGGTGCTATATAAATAAAATTGAATTGAAATTGAATTGAATAACTGATGTTGATACAAAAAGTCTAAGATTTCAGTGCACACAAATATTCTCTTAGTAAGATTCACAAAAGTCAAAACTACTCAATGTGTCTTCAAAACAGAAAACCACTCACTCACTTGGCAAGAAGAAAAATATCAGACCATTTCATTCTTGTCCACTGAAACACTGAATGGATTCTCACTGCTTTTAGAAGACAGTATGAGTGTCTTCTTGTTAAAAAAAAATGCTCCTAATGGCACTGCTCTGTTGTTCATTTCACTCATATTTTTGCTATATAAATAAAGCAGAAATGTCAGGTCAGAAGCCACTAATCTATCACCAATCTGCCTCATGATCTTTGACTTTCACCAACAATATGTGCACTTAAGCACATTTAAACAACATTCAATGGTTGTTGCTTTGCCATCATTCTCCTTGAGGAATTTACTTGGGTCCAGCATTACTTTTTCACAAGCTATTCAAGAACTTTAGAAGAATCAATGGTCTTTTTTGCTCTGCTGTGAGCTTAACTGAATGCTTTGTATGCAGACAAGGTTTTCATAATTGTCTCATCTGGGGCGACCTTATAAACAGTCAAATTAAAAGACGGGGCTATAATCAGATATAACTGATGTTGACAACTCGGAATAAAATATAAATAGATCCTTACCTCAACAGCAAAGAGGATTTTCCTCTGTGCCCAGCAGTGCTCGAGTTTACAGAGTGGCACTACTCATTTTTCCTGCAAGATGCTACTGAATGCAAACAAAGCACTGAATTTTAAGCCAGTCAAATAGTACAGTGCACATTTTTGCTCCATTGCTTTTGAATAAGTTACCAATGTCTTTCTCTGAAATAACTGTAGATTTGGTCTTCAGAATATACCTATTATTTTAAAACTATTTGAAATCCTAAACATATAAATAATATATTTGGGGGATTTTTAGCCGTTTTTTATAAACCAAATACTATTATAAACCAATGAAAAGTGTAATGTAAGAGTAATTTTTCATTTCAACACATAAATAAAACATCACTGACTGACAATTATTCAACTGGACTGAGAATAAGAATAAATTTAAATTATGTGGAGAGGTTGGTGATGTTTAACATGATCTGCTGCTTAAATGCTATAAGTGTATGGGTATTTTTACCAAACTGTTCATGTAGACTGGTGAGAATATTTAAAATTGAAGTATATTAGTCTCTAATTTATACCATGCTCCCATAACTTGTGATTAAACCTTCATTCGATGGAATTACATGCATTTACAGACCTGAAATAAACATTCAAGAAAAGATATCTATGCATCTGTGTCTTCAAAAAGGCATAAAATACTTAACTGGCTTTAGCATGTTGTCGTGTGTGTGTGTGTGTGTGTGTGTGTGTGTGTGTGTGTGTGTGTGTGTGTGTGTGTGTGTGTGTTGGACATTTCCAGCCTAGATGTTTCAAATTGTGTATATTCTGAAAGAAAGACTGTATACTGATCAGGCATAAAATTCTGACCACTGACAGATGAAGTTAATAACACTTATCTCCTCAATGTGACACCTGTTAGTGGGTGGGATATATTTAGGGAGCAAAGGAGTATTTTGTTGCTGTGTTAGAATGAGTAAATAGGTAAGCACAAGGATTTGTGAGAGTCTGACAAGAGCCAATTTGTGAATGCTGGATGACTGGGTGAGAGATCTCCAAAACTGCAGCTCTTGTGGGGTGTTCTTGGTTTGCAGTGATATCTATCAAAGTAGTCCAAGGAAGGAACACTGGTGAACCAGTGACAGAATCATGAGTGGTCACTGATATACGAGGAGAGTAAAGGCTGTCAGTGCTGGTTCTGATAAAATGGTGTAGGAATACAGAGTGCATCACAGTTTTATGAGTATTAGACTCTATAGTGTCAGATCAGTGAGGCTGCCCATGCTGACCCTGCCCACTGCTGAAAGTGCCAACAACGGGCATGTGAGCATCAAAACTATACCACAGAGCAATGGTAAAGGTGGCCTGGTCTGATGAATCATGTATTCTATTACACCACGTGGATGTCTGGGTGTGCATAGTGCTTACCTGGGGAACACCCAGCACCATGATGGAAAGAAGGCAAGAAGAGGCAGTGTGATGCTTTGGACAATCTTCTGCTGGGAAACCGTGGGTCCTACCTTCCATGTGGATGTTACTTTGAGAAGTACTACCTACCCAAGCACTGTTGAAGACCATGTACAGCAGTGGTGCCCAACTCCAGTCCTCAAAGGCCGGTGTCCTGCAGGTTTTAGATATCACCCTCTGTCAATACACCTAAATCAAATGATTAGCTCATTACAAGGCCTCTGGAGAACTTCAAGATGTGGTGAGGAGGTAATTTAGCCATTGAAATCAGCTGTGTTGGATCAAAGACATCTAAAACCTGCAAGACACCGACCCTTGAGGCCTGGAGCTGGACACCCCTGATGTACAGCCTTTTTATTGATGGCTGTGGCCTCTTTTAGCCGGATTAATGTTCCCTGCCAAAGCAAAAATGGCTCAGAAATTGCTTGAGGGGTACAACAATGAGTTTTGATTGTTGACTTGGCCTTCAAATTCCCCAGACCTCAATCCAATTGAGTATCTGAGGGATGTGCTGGACAAACAAGTCCGCCTGATGCAGGCCCCACCTCCCAACTTACAGGACTTAAAGGATCTTTTACTAACACCTTGGTGCTAGATACCACACCACACCTTCAAGGGTCTTGGGAAGTGCATGCCTCGATGAGTCAGGGCTGAGTTAGCAGCAAAAGGGGGACCAACACAATATTAAATGGTAAATGGTAAATGGTCTGTATTTATATAGCGCTTTACTAGTCCCTAAGGACCCCAAAGCGCTTTACATATCCAGTCATCCACCCATTCACGCACACATTCACACACTGGTGATGGCAAGCTACATTGTAGCCACAGCCACCCTGGGGCGCACTGACAGAGGCGAGGTGGTCATGATCGGTGTATTTATACTTGATCTGAACTGGTGCTTCTCCTAGAATAGTTTGTTTACATTACCAATTACAATTGCCAACAGAACCAATGGCAGCAGGTAGAGTTGTTTTATTGGCTTTTCACCAAAAGTCATGTAACCCTGGCAACAAACCACACAAAGACGGATACAGAAACAAGCAGCCAAGACTCAAGTATGTTCCTCATTAGGACATGCTAGAGAGTGCACATTTGCCATAACGACTGTACTTTATAGTATGATGTTAAAGTACAGTAATTTTCTATTTATGGATGTTGCCACTTTGCACCTAAATGGGCAGGTCTTTAAAAAGAAGTAAAAAAAATTGACCAAAGTATTTTTTTCCAAGTCAATTACATTAGCCGTTTTTCCACTGTGATATGAACCATTGCAACCGCCTTGTTAGTGACAACATTATGTGTTTACATAGTATAGAATAGATTAAAATAGCTCTTTTGTTTTTTAATAACCTGTGGTTTTTGAAATTCATTGAACTTCCCATAATACAGAGAGAAGAATAGGTGATGTCAAGGGTGGGTGTGGTCAATATAACAATCTTTCCTATGGAATCAGCTATTGTGAATATCAATGAGAGAGGGTAGAGTCACACTGATAATATGCTGTGCTGCCCTCACCACCTGTTGCAGGTATTCTTAGGCCTGAGCACCACGTACAATTAGTTAACCATTCAAGAGGTAAATGAGGAGGGGGGGGCGGGGGGGGGAGGGTTACTTTAAATTTACAATGGGCCCACCAGCAGGCCCATTTTACATTGACTGTAATTCTGTTACTGTTCCTCTTTTTTAAGTTACAGAGCTAGTTATTCCAAACCATCCTGTTTACATGAATGTCCAAAATCCAGTAAGATATTTCTGATTATTAAAAGTTGTCTAGAACCCACTGAACATTTGTGCCCAGGGCTCTGTAACTTGATAATCCAGACATAGTGCTGTTGCTCATCTCCTGTGCAGCTGCTGAACCACACTGTGCAGCAGTAGGTCAAGAGGCTCTCTACTGGTGAGCAAAAGAAGGTGGTCAGCAGGTGATGAGTGGAGTGGGTGTGCTTCATTTCCTCTGGAGGTAAAGCCTCTGTTAGACCTTCCCAACCTGATGGAAGATGTGTGTGGTCCAGATGATGTCAGCTGCCATGTGAACAGCAATTTAAAGCTCTCTACTTCCTTCCCATGTATGCAGGGTACTTGGCGTACTTCAATTTCCTGAAGTCTAGTGTAATTTCCTTGGTTTTTTCAATGTTTAAGTCCATGTTAGAGTCATACCACCACTCTGTGAGATGCCTGACCTCCTCTAGGTAGGCAATTTCATCATTATCCAATATCAATCCTGCTATGCTGATATCATCAGCAATTTTTTTTATGTTGGTGTTAGTAGTGTGAATAGAGGAACAATCATGGTTAAACAGATGGAGTAGTTGATGGGCCTAAGGAAGCTCCCCTGTGTTGTGTCAGTGTTCAAGATGAGAATGGAATGATGGGTGATCTCCCATCCTGGGATCTGTTACTCAGGAGGGAAAGTATCCATATGCAGAGTGAACTGCCCTTAGTGTAGGGGGTTAACAGTGCATTCACCTCACAACAAATGGTCCCTGGTTTGTGACTGGGATGAATCGCAAAGTCAATTTTATACAGAGTGTCACAAGCTAGTGCGCAATCCCTACTGGTCCCAAACTCAGAGAAACAAGCAGGTTGCATTTTGTGAAAAAGAAAGTTGTAGTTGTAAATGCAAAATTTGATGTTACTGACACTAGAATGTATTTCTAGAACCTGTTTCTACTGTAACTGGGAACACTAGACAAAGATAAATACTATTACTGAAGTGTGAAATGAAAACATAGTGACAATATTATCTGTCTACACCTACAAATGCTGAAACAAATGTTTAGTCAAACTATTGTGATTGTACGGTAATCTGCTTCCTTCCTGTCTATTTGCCTTTTCACAAAAACATTTATTTTGAGCTGAGGTAAATATTGATTTATGCTAATAGAATTTCAGTCAGCAAGCATACGGACACTTGCAAACACCCTCACAAAAATCAAGAAAATAATTTGCATATCTGCCTCTGTCAAACGTCCCCCCTCAAAACTCAGGCCGACAGTGTTTTCATGAGAGAAATGAAAAAAGTATATATTTCTTCTATTTATATGTTTCTTCCAAGGGTAACTGCTGAAGAGAAATGTTGCTTAAAGATAACCTAAGGTTAATAAGTTAAACCAATAGTGGAATATGCTAATTAGACTGGCATCAAGTGAATAGGAAAGTAATCCATCTTTCATCCTGTCAGGCTGGGACATCAACAGCATTATAAACATTCAGTTTTAGCTTCTGCAAAGTTGCCATTAAAGTTTTGTACTGGTGGTACAATTGGCAATTCAATAAGGAGAGCAGACCATTATTCAGATTCCTTATTACTCACAGACACAACTGATGAGGGTTTCTTATGGAGGAAAAGTTCCACATGGCTTACACTCAAACAATCAGACTGGGGAGCTAATCAGCACAACTCTTATTCCTCTGTTGATCAGTATACTTCTCAAAGGCACTGAGGTCATTATTTTTGAAGGGACGGACTTCATTTCAACACCAATATATTCTCAGTGATTCCAATCAAAAGTTTGGTATTCCTAAACATACTTATCTGACCTTCCATCCATCCTCATGAGGCCAAATCCTGCGAGTAGTTACTGTATTCTATACATTCACATATTTTACAAGGTGAAAGCACTAGAGCTTAGAAATCAAAATGCCCCTCAGCACTGGGTTAGATTTTACTATACATAATCTGACTGCGCTCCCAACTACTATGAGGTCTGTCTGTTAAACATTTTTAAAAAGAGATACAACACATTTACAATTAATTCATTTCACCAACCTGCTACCAAACAAACTGCTCTTATCTGAAAGACAGAAATCCATGAACAGAACAGAACTGGTCTCTGTGTTCCCCGTGTTTGAAATAAGAGGACTGAAAGAACATGAGATGGAAAATAACTGAATAGATGTGCAGGGAGTTTTTCATATTCATATCGAATATGAGGTTATTAATTTGGAAACTATTGGTGCTGCAACATGGAGATAACTTATATGCAATCATCTTCTCCCTTCATGCTCCAATGGGGTTCTGGACACGGCTTTCCACTCCAGCTGCTGGCCACAACAGTTAGTCAAACCCTACACTACAACAACCTATGAAATTGTCTCTATGAATTTTCATCACTTTAAGATTTAGATAATGAAAACTTATATTCTAAATGTGTAGATCACAGCCCCCCGGTCCTATTCAAAATGAACAGAAAAATCTCTTCCAGATTTGACCAGTGTAAACTTTTATAGATATGCAGATATAAGTCCTATACATTCAGGCCACTGAGTCTCACAGCATAAACATAAATATATTTATTGTGAGTATGCATGTAGATAAATTAACATTTCAGCAACAAATCTGAAAGATGCAATAGCTAAACCGAAAGGGGAAAAAATCTGGGAATCTGTGCTGTGCTCAGAGTGGAGTCCTCCTACTGCAGCAACTCGTAAGCTATTGCACCTCTGTGAGTCAACTTCCATGGCAGTCTTCAAAAATTACCCTTATTTGTTCATCTCCTCAGATAAATTTCTTTGTTACTCCCCTGTGGTTGTCCGTTTGTACCCCCCACCCCCCATCATTTCTACCTGACACTGACTACCGGCAGGCATTACTTGCTGCTTTGTTGAGCTCTGTTACTTCTTTATTTCCCAAAGTCGTGGACAACTTGTCTCTCTCTCACCAGCGTGGAGAGAAACCTGCAGAGCATTGCAATTTCATGCACCCACAACAGATATGATCCATGTGTGTCCATGTATGATCCACATGCACATAGTATTGTTGTATCTGATGAGAAGTTGTACCATTTCAAAGCTGACACGCAGTTCTCTTGTTCAAGATCTTTATTCTATATTTTTGGGCCTGCTAAGACAGAATTAAAGGAAATGAAAGACTTTTGGATCTATCAAATTATGTCTCTTAACTATTAAATTCCTGCGTACTAGTACATACACAAGACAAGTATCAAGATGCAAGTTATGCTATACAAGATAAACTGTCAATCAAAAAAATTGTCTAAGCTATTTTTCTGATTTCCATGCAACTCTCGTGCAGTGGATAGAAATACATAGACTGTCTGCCTTTACTGTGAGATCACACCTTTAACGTTCAATAAATGGACATTTAGCGTCTTTTTCAAATCAGCTTTCAACCCTCTTCCATACACCTCAATCATCAGATGCTATCCCACTGAGCGAGCCATGACAATGGGCTGCCTATGGAGCAGGACATGGGCAGAATATCAATAGCGTCTGGCTGGCCTGAGCCACGCTACTCTTCATCTCTCATTTCCCAAATGTGCGCCTCTGGAAAGAACAGGCCAAACCCCAGACTAATGAAGATATCCTGCAGCAGTATTTTTTAAAGTGTTCCCTACACACTTCTAAGGCATTACTATCTATACCTGTGGATACTACAAGCTGGAATGCACAGGGAGGAGAAGAGAATCATTTTCTTGACATTCAAAGTAAGGAGGATTATGTACACACACTACCAATACATTTTTATCTCACTGAATCATTCCTTCCAGAAGAATATCCCTAAATCGCTAATAAGCCTTCGCACAATCAAATAAAGAAATGTATCAGACTTGGGCATTAAGTTTTTGCAAATGGTACTCTGACTAAATACAGAAATAGTCCCAGTCATACTACACAACCCTATACACAGCCCCTAAGAATACAGTTTGCTGCATCCATTTTATTAAGTTATAGAGTAAACTAATTACAATATTTAAGCTCTCATACGACGGTATATATTGACTCTATGCAGCTCAAGTGCCCGTCTGATGATACAGAGGTTTTCAGCTCTACAAGCCAGACTCATGACATGCACGTTTTCTTGTTTTATGGTGATCCCAAGCCCAAACACACCTCCTTTTAGCTCCTGGGGGAAAAATGTCACGATCCAACTCGCACGTGTTACGTGTATCGTACATTAGTGGTACTCGGAAGAAATAACCCCGCAATCTTTGATGTTCCCTTAAGAGTAGGTAGAGGCGTCTTTAGTAATGATACCAAGAATGTACTAATGCAGACTAAAATACGAATCCCTTAACTATTGATCCTCTCCTCGGGTGCACGTTCTGCAAATTACATTTAGCCTTATGCTTTGAGCTTTGGATATATATACAGAGCGTTTGAGTAACCTGACGTGATAAGCTTGTAAAATGCCGTGCATGGTGCCTGGGTAAAGCTGTACAACATGCAATATGAGTAATAATCCTTTACCATTAATTTAATTGTTTTCGACAAAAAATATTCAAAACGAATGCGATTGCATCTACACGTAACAAGCAATAACGGAGGATCAGACAAAAACTGTTGTGTGTTGAGACAGATTTTTTTTTTTTTTTTTTTTACATCTTGTACAACTTCACATACTGAATCCAAACAGCCTGAAGAAAACTCAAAAGTGACCAAAATTGATCCCCTTACCTTACGGGCGCAGCCGCTGTATTCCAAGTGCACCAAAGGTCATTGCGCAAATTTTCAGAGGACAAGATGCAGGAGTGGTGAGAAGTAGGTTACACTGCACAATACCTAATCCTGTTGTTAGTGTCCTTCAGACGTGGTCAACCCACTAATCTTCAAAGAAGCGAAGGGGGTCGGAGGGTTCCGGGTGCAGACGCTCCGCTTATAATCTTGCCACTTATGCGTGTGGCTCACTTTCTCTTGCGCCGATGTCAGTTAAAGTTGTCCGTATTTCTTTCACGAACACAGATGCACATGAACAAAAGCCGCGAACGTTTCCCTGTGCAAAAGAAGAAAGGGTCAACGCGGTCTTCAGCGAAGCCTGTTTACCATTCCTGACAGGTGGCAAGTCCTGCCACCCGCTGAAAAGATCCACACATCACCTAACGGAATGTGGAGACGGCTGAAGCCATAAAGCGATTCTCCGGGCAGATTACCCGATGAGTTGTGTTGGTTTTTACCCATTTCCTCGTTTCTTGCGCTCTGGCGCCACCCAAAGTTGGAGTCCAAGTGTCCAGGATTCCCAAATGTGCTGCCCTTTAACAAATTTAGGCCACGTAATTGGAGCTGACAAGATGAAGATTTTGAGACACAGTACCAGTGATGATGTTTTTTGTTTTGTTTGGTGCAGATTTTGACATTTGGATTCATTCTAACATCAGGTATCAAATCAGAGCATCTGCATATCGGTAACATTAAATTAATCGAAAACTTCCTTCATCCCTACTAAACGTCCTCACAATAGTTAAAGCTGTGCACCCCAGGATGCTTCTGTCACAACTAGTTTTCCCAGCTGGATATCCCGCACTTCAGGGCTGCTGCTTTTTCTTCTGTTTGCTCTCACTTTACTGCCTCACCGTTTGCGCCGGTTCCCAATTAACCCAATTAGCTTCCGAGATAAAAGGCAATACTTCCCTTTGTTTTTAAGGCCAGCTCTCAATTTCTGATTTCCATTTCCCCTTTGTTTTCTTCATTTATTTTTCATGGTTATGTCTGAAATTTTTACCTCCTGATAAACAAAACATCCAACACTGTGTTTTCTTTTCACTTGTGGCATCTGAATCTTAAATTCAACCCTAATCCTAAACATCTCAGACACAATTTAAAAGTTTAAAAAAATTCCTTATTTATTTTGTAAATACGTTGTAAATTGTACATAAAGCCGAACTGGAATTGATCTAGTCTCCTACAGAAATTCACTTCTGTCTTGGGATCTCAGAAATCCCAGCTACAAAACGTGCTGGCAGTTTTTATGCAAAGCTGCATCTACTGTTTGTTTTCACTCTCTCCTTAACTATTATTATTTTTCTCTCACAGGTCATAATATCAATGTTTCTGGGTCATTTCTATTTATCACCTTCATTAAAATATGCAAAAATATGTGGAATGGATAATAGTAGCTTTTAATAGTGCCACTGAAAGGAAGAGTGTAGCTATTATTTATACTTATATAAGACACCTAAAAAATGTTGTATTACAGCCAGAGTCAACAAAGCATGAGTTCAGTATCCTTAACACTGACCTTTTATTGTCTCTGGGCTTCTATAAAAGGGATTAAATGAGACTTCACAGACTTGTGTATATGTGCTTTTTAAAATTTTTCATTTTATGTTTGAAAAAGAAGGAATAAGAAGAGATATTTTTTAGCATGCAGTGCCCCTAAGTCTTGACAATCTGCATAGTATGTCTCTATCTGGCAGGGCTGGATAGATAGATCAGTTGCAATTTGTTCCTGTCTTTTCCGTAAATCTCATAAGCAGAGTGAAAACACCCTCAGTATCAAGTGTATTAGATGTAAGTGCTGAATCTGCATGCGAGATTGCATAGTATAACAATGCCTACATGCCCAAGACTTTTCTCAGCTTATCCTACACTGATCCCATATAAGCCCTGATCTGGAAATCTGCATGCAGATTTCATCAGCATTTATAGTGTTTTCTTCACACAACTCTTGAATATCCTGCAAAGATAAAGAAGATTAGGCCTAAATACAGAGGGAAAGCTGAGGTCAAAATTCACCTGCAAAAACGGGAGAAAATAAATTCGAAAAGCAGAAAAACAACTCCTCCGTAACAGACTATTTAAATTCAAAGTTAGCAAAACTACCACTGGTGTCTGCTCTATCAAAATCAGTAAGTGATATATTGTTGGCTAGTTAGTATTAGTTCAACCATAAACAGACCCAAAGTCAATCAAACAAAAAGGCCACAAAAAAGTAAAGTGAATATCAACAGATCCATGAAAACCAGAAAGCAATGCAAAGGAAAAAAGGAACAAAGCAACACAAAAGCACTTGAAATACACTTGAAATTCCTTCAGGGGCATAGAGGGTCTGGGGGGCAAGAGGTAAACTACAACTTGAACATGATGCCAGTTTATCATAGAGCCAACATGTAGGTACAGAAACCATTCATGCTTCCATTCACAGTCAATTTTAAAATCCCCAATTAATCTGATCCCATGCATCTTTTTAGAATGTGGGAGAAGTAGCTGCACAGCTAAAGAAAACACATGCTGACATGGCATGAAAGGTCCCAGATGGGATTTGAACCTAGGCCCCTTAGCGTGAACACTTAAAATGACCAAAAGAAACAGAAAATGAATGGAAAACATGCTTTGAACAGCAAGAACAGCACCCATGATTGCTTTTTACTGGGCTTTTCTAGTGTTACTGATCACTAAAACGCTTTTAAAAAATAACTACAAAGACCACCAACAGTTTTATATAATACCAAATCCAACAAATGCTTGCAATTTTTTGTCTTGTATTGTGTTTGCACAAGTGTTGGTGGTGCAAATCTCTGTATCTAGATTATTTAGAGTTGTAAATAGCGATTCACAAACCTGGGCTATAAATTTGAGTCTGAACATAATTTTACTCAAAGCTAAACAACCATGAAAGCAAAGAATTTGTTTAATGTCAATTTAACTTCTGCTTATCATTTCCCATAAAAGTTTTCTTCACCCTATTATGGTTTTATGTTACAACTATTATTTACAATGCATGTAATTATTATACAGCCCATAAACACCAACTCTGTTAATAAATGTCTCACTGTGTGATTTAAAGCACAAGTGTGAAAAGGATAGTGCTAAAGAGAACTTCTCTTATAACAGTTATTTTTAGTGCACTAGATCTTTATTATAAGTTTATTTTTAAATAGATTGATTTTAATTTCTGGCCTTTTTTTTAAAAAACAAACCAACTATTTGTAGTTTTTTGTTAAAAAATCATATAACATACTTATATTTGTTACTATGTTTCTGAAAAGACTGAAAAGACTGATACAGAACAGAGAAATTGCTTTCAATTATTTCCAGTGACTGCTCAGGTTTCAGTCTAAATTGTAAACAAGTCTGTGAAATTGATTCATAACTCTATGCAATTGGGTTTATGATCCCAATCTGCAATTTTAAGTCATATTCATTAAATTCTGATATTCATTTTATAAATTAATGTCTCATTTAGAGTACAATAGAATTTGTGACTAAGTAACTGCTCACAGTACTCGAGGGCTGTAAAATTTCAACTAATACGTATAATCAATTGAAAAAAGTTTATTTTCTTGAAATGCAAGACTTACAGGCTCTAAGTGCCTGAGTCCCTAGGTTGGGCTCACAGTGAAAGTAAAAGTCACCTGGGAGATCTTCAGCTCCCACCTCCAGCAGAACTTCAACAACAGTCACACAACGGCTGGGGACACTGAGTCTAAATAAAGCTGCTCTTCACTTCTGTTGTTGTGGTTGTTGCATGGAGCTGTTGTAATGGTAACCCCCAAAACAGATGGTAGACACCAGAGGTGAAGGGAGCCATCAAGCTGAAGATAGTTTTCTCAAGCTTGGCCCAGCTTGTGGGATTTCTGCAAAGGAAACAGAGTTTGAGGACGACTTGCCCATTACCAGGGCAGTGTTTAAAAAAGTGCTGCCTGTGTCAAAGCCCCTGGGGTGGGTGAGATTTAGCCTGAGACTCTCGATGTTGTTTTCCTGGCTGAGAAGCCTCTCCAACATGGCTGAAGGTCCAGAGCCTGGATTAGCAGACTGGGGTGGTGGTCCCACCTCTTTTTAGGATTTTTTTGTTGTTGTTTTATTGTCATTTTTGCCTTTATTAGATAGTGTAAAAGTGAAGGTAGACAGGAAATTGGGGAGAAAGAGAGGGAGAAGATCAGACTGAAACCTGGGCTGCTGTATTCTAACCATGTGGAAGGTGGTCACCCACTGAGTTAAAGTAGTGCCTGGTGGTAGGGGATAGTGAACATGAGGGAGGGGTGGGTACTTATGTAAAATGAAAGCATGGTTCTCATTTCTTGTAATGAGATATACATTTTATAGCCACAGTTTGTAGGCTACACCAGAAAATGTATGAATGGAAGGACAGCTGGCTGAACAGATAGATGGGCGGATGGATGAATTAATGGCTTTGAGTATTTATAATTAGCATACTATTTTGCTATTTGTAACAAGAACCACAAACATAATTTGTCAATGGAATAGGCTATCGTGGGGCGATCGTGGCTCAAGGGTTGGCAGTTCGTCTTGTAATTGGAAGGTTGCCGGTTCGAGCCCCGGCTCAGTGTAGCTTGCCATCACCAGTGTGTGAATGTGTGTGTGAATGGGTAGATGAATGAATGTAGTATAAAGCGCTTTGGGGTCCATAGGGACTAAGTAAAGCGCTATACAAATACAGGCCAAAACGCAAGAATTCCTGTACAAAATAAAAGAAGCATTGTAGCACTGACATAGAGTGAAATAATGAACTAATGTGACATGTGAGGTGTTTTCCCTCCATGATTCCTTGCATACCAAAATATTGTCTCTCAAAATAGCACAAGGGGGAAGCTGTGGAATACTTCAGCAAAGGCTCTACACTGACTGTGTGACTAAAACTGTTTAATCAATGAGGTGCTTCATGTTATACTACAGCCGAAAGATTTGTGATGTGCAGGTGGGAATGTTATTGGGGATTAAAAGCCATATTTGACTCTGAGACAGGAATTAAAGCAGCTTATGCTTCTCTACACAAACTAAATGACTGAGCTCAACAGCAGTATTGAACATAATTAATCACCATGTAGATGCTGGAGAAACCTTATTATGCAATACAAGCTACTTCTCGTGAAAATGGTCCTTGAGGTGTCCTTTATTGATTTTTAGGTAGGCTGGAATCATTTGTCCATAAACACCAGGCTTAATCATAATAACTCAATCTGTCAGGTTCAATCAGTAGTCTGGCCATGACTGAGAAGAGATGTTTAATCTAATTAAAATCCATTTGTGTAGTCTGACAGATCCATTAACCAACTGATTTAAATAATCTGGTATCGTTGTTAAAGCACAAACAATAACAGATATTTCAGGGAGAATTAGTGCTAAATGGCTCAACATGGAGCCAATCCACAAATCTCACAGTAAGCTCCCCAATGAATAAAACATGTGGATTATATCACAGCGATGTTGAGATTTTGTATGTAACAAGTCACTGTCCTTACTTGTTATGCAAATAAAGATGTCAGACTGTGGTCTCTTTTTTGCCATGCAGTAGCATTTCTTGACATCTTAAATGATTCATAACACAGTGTTATACAGATATCATACATTGTATCAAGACTAAGCTTTGCCTCATCTTTGATTTAGTAAATAAGCCATGTTCTTTCTGTCTTTGCTGAAATACTGTACAGTTACATATGATAATTATTTTAAATCCAGTTTTACTAAAAAAAATAATACTATAATTTTAAATGCTGTGCAAATTGTAAGTACAACACATGCTATCAATCTGTCTGCCTGTCTGCCTGTAAAAATATAGAATCATATGATTTAGTACTTTCAATGAACAGTTATTAGTATTAATTTGTTCACGTTTTATGTGATGTGTGTATAGTGAGAAAAAAGTGAGCTACTACAAAATTATATGTAATGGTATCATAGACACCTGCAGTGACTTAAGTGGGTCATGTGTCAAAGTAATATTTTCATGAATGACAGGACACAAAATCTTCTAGCAAAACAAGACAGTTTTAGAAGTCATAGAAGTCAGTCCGTTTTTGATTAGGGTGGTGCTTCCCCCAGAATCTGGAGCTTTTAAAAATTAATTTATTATATTGTTGACTTCTTTAGAGTCAGGGTCATCAAAATCAGTAAAAAATGATAGAAAAAAAGTTCCTTTATTTAAAAACATCAGTGCTTTTGGATTCTCTAAATTAGCAAGCAAATATTTTTTAATGGCCAATATAAAGATTACATATGATATATCAAGATATATAAAATATATATTTATGTATACATTTAATAATGTTTTAATTAAACTATATGTGTGTGTGTGTGTAACATGTGTATGTCACGGCCCGTGGCTCGGCATCCAGAGAGCCGTGGGAGGCTGCGGTGGCCACACCCTCGGGCTGGGCCGCCTCCAAACCACCTGCGTCTCATCTGAGGCAATCACCGCCAATCTCCTCGCCAGTCTGTAAGTCTCCTCCCAGTGTGACCAGCATTCGGCGTGGAAGCCTGTGGCCTGCCTGTCCTCCTGCCTGACTGCCTCCCTCCCTAGGATTCCCTTCATGGGCACCTCTCCCCTCCAAGCTCCACGGTCCTGCTCTACCTGTAAGCCTCGGCAACTTATGAAGTCTAGCTGTTCATTTCTTGACAATCTGCGTGCTGTTAACTGTGTCTCCCCTTTCTGTTGCAGTTTCCCCACGGTCCTGATTACGGTGCTCCTGGGCTCCACGCTCCTCGTTCCCCCCTGTGGCATGAGCCTAATATATTGTAATCTTTTATTATTACTGGGCAATTATATATAATTGCACTAGTAAGATACGCTTAGGTTGTGAGAGATGCACAAGTGTGAGGATAAAATAAGTATTCATAGTGTATCAATGCATTTTCCCATGTAGAGGAAGTGTAATACTGGTCCTAATCCATATTCAGAAGTCCTGAGTATTGCATGAGGTCTTTATTTGATGAACCAGTTCAGTGTTACATAATGAAAGGTGAACTCATCTCTGATTCCACTGCTCTTGTATTCATCTTGTAGCATTTCTGAATTATGCAGCACAAAACATAAGATGTGTCAAAAACATGTAATCCATAATTAAAGACTTTTCAATTATTAATGTAATGCAAATTATGAATAAAAGTCAATACATTTATCATTGCTGAATGAAACTCCATGAAAGCAAGAGTTTTCCAAAGGAAATATAGATTTACATGGAGTAGAAATGTGAAATTTATGCGCTTTTTCTTTTTAAATGGCATGCTGGAGATATGAAGCATTTAAACCACACGAGAAAACTGACAAGGAACATCAACATGAAGTAAGCATTTCTCACTATTATATGAGATTATCTGTGAAATCTATAGAGACAAAAAATACAGATGCTGGGGGAAGGAGAGGCTGGATAAAACCAGTGGCATTTGATTCCTAATGTTATGTCATATTAAAAGATTTAGGGAAATTGACTGTGTTTACTAAAAAAGTGTTTCCCCCTTAGACCGTGCACATGAGCTGGAATAAAATAAAACCAGAGGCTCAGTGTAATATTTAAGGCTCAGTTTGTGTTTGTTTGTTTTGTTGACTTCTTTTTAAAATTTGGATCGCTTCAGAAGTTTGACAAGCATGTAACTTACCTTTTAACACAACATGCTTGCAGGCTTTGGGAAAAGTTTACCTTATGTTCAAGAATTGCACAAAGTGATCTATGACGCTCACATGTTTAAACAGTAATCATGAAGTTACCATCTGTAGCTTTGTTGTTTAACAAATAGACTAGAATCAAGGGAATAAGCTTGTCTTGGGGTTAAAGTAACCAGTTGTTCTCACTGATTAGCCTGTCATACACTGCGTGTTTAATATGAGCAAACGAAAGGTTTCTAAAAAAAGAAATTACATTTTGCTAGGGGACAATTTTATGCGACTTTTGTATTTAAGTGTTGTTATAAGATCATCTGCAACTTTTTGCAGATGAAAAGTTCCATTCATATCTAGTACAGTCTCTATAGAGCATGTGCTTTCCTAGAATATTCATCTGTGCTAGAACAAATCATGTAACTCCAATTATAAGTACCCAATCAGGTAGCACTTGCAAAAACATTCAGAAAAAGCTGACAAATTATAAGCTCGCCAATTTGTTCAGGCCATATAATCAAAAAGGCAAACGTTATGGCCTTATGGGCTTTATCAGGGGATTGAGACAAAATAGAGATATATCATTATACATCTTCATACAGCAGCAACCTTTTTGCTGTTTTTGTCATTTGCTTTGGTTTTGTTTTGAGCCGATCGATTCTTGTTTTATAAAGAACTTGAATCACAGCCTGAGGGAGGATGTAAACCTTGGAGTTCAGCATACATTGGCCATCTTTCACATATCCCCGTAGTAACCAGGTGACTAATGCACCAGACTGACTGCGGCATAGCTCCACATGAGCTGAAAGATAAACAGCGTCACTATTTCACTCGATTAGAAAGACTTTTTTTTTCATGAAATACCCAGCAGTACTCCTTAATGAGTCTTAATGATTAGCTTTTTGGTGATGAACTTAAAATGTTTATTTACCACTTGCTAAAGGCTACTCAGAATGGACCATTGAGTTTTGCATCTTAACCTTCTGGCTGTTTTATGTCAGCATCCATCCCTGATATCCCCACAGTCTACCACAAAGAAACCAAGACTAAGAGCCAAAAAAGAAGATACATGTGAAATACAAAACTTACCCAAAATGAACCGTTAGAAAGACTGCTCTGCCTTGTGGCTCCTGAATCGAACAGCCAAACACATGTAGAAGGACAGCAGACAGACAAAGGATTGTCACATAATCCAATCCCTGAATTTAGCCAAGGCTTTAATCATCATCATATGCAATTACAGCCAGCCTTTTTTATCAGATCATCCTGGTTCTGTTTTTATTAAAGGTAAAATATAACAGCGACACTTCTCTAACCACATAAGATAAAGGAATCCCGACTGAATTAATTTTATCATGCCTTCAAATTTTCCTAAAAATCAAATCTCTAATGCTTTCCATCTCAATTACATTTCTATTCTTGTAATCATCTTTGCATGCTTCAGTTCCCAATTAGGTCTGATGTCATTAACCTGGAGACTTGGGTGCCAAAGTTCCAGCACACCCCAGAAAACCCAGTGCATGTGTGTGTTTTGTGTGTCCTATTATCTCCAGAGAGATTTGATTTATATCCTCCCTCAGTCTGTTGTTCGGTATCTTTTGCTCCCTGCTACCCTCTGTCCCCCAGAGCAGGAGCAACCCAGCCCTTCCCATCAAAGCACATTATATCCATGCCAGTGCTCACACAGCCACATATAAGCCTTTTTAATTAGAACTAGACAATTCACAGGAGTAGAAAGGTCATAAAGCATTCTGCAGATTTCAGAGTTATTGTCTGTAGAGAACATGGAAATGGCCACTATGGTCTAGCTTTCAAGTAGCATTTTTATGTATCACAATGTGGAAGGAGAAAATAAAATACTAGCATGTTGTCCAAGTTGTCAAAGTGTCTCACTGGGTGCAAAGACAGACTGATCTGTTTTTGTGTCTCAAACAAATGGAGCTCGAGGCCTGGGGCAAAATTATTACACAGCTGGAACAATAGTTCATCTCAGCTTTAAAGAGAGAGAAAAAAAAGACAATTTAACATTTGTACACTAACGATGCTGGCCAAATGGCACAGCCTGCAGCCACGAGTATAAATGTCAGCATTTAGGAGCTAAAGGGGCATAACCAGGCAATATCTTCCACAGGTGTCATCAAACCACTAGATGTCAAATAGAATTTATGTAAAAGCTGAAGAAATAAAAGAAAGCTTTGGGGCAGTGAGACAGACAGACATATGGATAGACCCCATCAGTGCTCGGGTCCAGTGATGAGAAGAAATCACCTCAGTGGCTCTAGGCTGTTACTCAAATCAATAGCCTTTAAAAGGTTTAGACAAGGCATATAAAAGCACTCAATATCTTCCAGCTGCTGCATTTTGTGTTGCTACAGTGTTGCTGATACACTAGTTATTGGTCCAATGTAGTCGAATGTGCAGATTTTGAAAGGCATAACCAGGTGTGTGAACAAACTGTTCAAGATATACCAATGTCTATAATCCAAAATAATGAGTAGAAATAGCCATTAAAAAAAAGCAGCCGTCTGGCAACTGATATTTATCTATATGGGGCAAACATACGATTAAAAAGATCACAAAGCATAACTTTTCTTTAGAACTAACTTCTTGAAGGAAGTTGTCGGCAGCAGCATAGAAAGATGTGCACCAATAAATTTGTTTCTTTCTTTAAGAAGACAAAGTTAGTGGCAGTTATGGTGTAAATGCAGTAAAATTCCCTGTGGCGCTCACAGCTTCATCACTCTTTTCTGATCCTCAATGAAACTGTTTATCCATCAGTTTCCTCTTCATTTAATTGGCAGATGGAGGAACCTCCTATGCCTTCTGAACTTGCCTGTAGGTTTATTAGTCCCACTGCAGTAGGCCATCTTCTCCAGCAGCTCATTCATTTCACTTTGCTGTCAATTTAAACTGTGATCTTAATGTCTTTGCCCTTTATTTTATATTTGATACCATAACAGATGAGGGAATAAAGAGGTAATTATAGAATATATGTTAGAGAATAGAGACGCTCGCATCTGTTTCCTGAGATTGTGGAAGTTTAGTCTTAACATGTGCCAACTTAATGGAGTTTGTATGATTAAATGACATTATGCTTGTAATTGTGTACATTTTTGAATAATGCTGTCATTAAATCGTAGGAATCTTGCAAGGTCACATTTATTTTAGATCAGTGATTCCTAAAGTGTGGGCAGGGGCCCCATGGTGGGGCACAAAAATTTTGAAAGAAAGAGGAGAAGAAAGTTTGAAATTACTTTCAATTATGTACAGTTACATAATTATATAAATGTATTTATTTATATATAGCGTGAATTAAACTGGGAATAAGAGGTGGTTACGCTTTGATATTACTCATCACTCTGACTTAAATTTACTGCTTTGTATTAAAGCTTGTGTCCCAGTGGCAGGTGGATCATACATTGACCTTAACCCTTTGCACTGGGTAACACAAGGCATTTATAGCAAACAGCCTGTGACGTTTATGTTTTTGAATAATAAAAAATATTCCAGGAACTAAATCACTTTCTCTTGTATTTTGATTACATTTAAAATTGGGTGGGTTTCGTGGGAATTTGGGTGGGCTGCAGCTCTCGTGACTTTGTGAATGTTCTAGATAATAATAGTGTTTATTTACACATTTGCTTTACAATGAAAAGATTGTTTGTTCAAGTACACTCAGAGACACAAATCCTCTTTGGAGTTGCATCAGGAATTGCATCAGAACAAAAAAAAAATAACCCCACTTCTGAACACTGTCCTGTTAAAATATGATACAATTAGATTAAAATGAAACAGATGAGAGTGATACATTTGTGAATCTTTAATTTGATTTCTTATATCTTCATGCTAATTTGCTTATATGTTGCTGAGAAGGTACAACAGATATTGTGTGTAGCATATCTGAAATTGTATTCTTACCATGCTTAAAAAAAAGCCACTTTCAGCTGCTCCCTTAGTCACAAGAGGTCGCCACAGTGTCTAATGCTGCATAGTTGATTTGCAAGATGCTGACATTTGTTAATAAAAGTCCAACATTACAAAGGGAAAGGAGATGTTTAGAGAAGGTTTGGTGGAAAGGACGGTTGCAAAAGCAGAACAAAACAAAAACTAAATCACAACTCCATACAAAAATCTAAAATAGTCACGTTGTTATTAAATGTTGTTTATTTGCTTAAAATGACCACGTAACAATGAGACGGGCTTCCAATATGCAAAAGATCTCTTTAAAAAATGCACAGCAAAAAAAAAAAAAGCATATTGAAGACCAGTTAGAGAGGCCTTATTACATTTCTCAGCACGATAGGAGTAGATAGTTTTCTGCTGCAAAAAATTCATCTGATTCATCTGGTATCATAAGATCTGAGTTTCAAACGAGGAACTGGCTCAGTGGAATGTGTGGCGGCAGACAAATGTTCTAACACCCAGAGGGAAGGCCACTGCCATCTATTAGCAACAGTCTCAGCCTAAAAGGTTGATTTCCATTTGTGTGCGAGGCATGAAAACATTTATGAGGCAGCAGACTCTTGTTTATTTGAGAAATGAAGAAAAACATTTCAGACTGTTTCTCATAAACAAGCTGAAAATACCACGTGTGAACAAACGGAACAAAGCTTATGTTCCGTGGCATAAAGAGGTTTTATACAAAGTGCCTGACAAAATTTAATAAAGCCTCAGAAACTGCTTTGTGGACATATCTATTGTCAAACATCAAGGTTAAATTCCAACCAAATGAAAAAGGTATGCTTTTCAAGTGCCTTAATGTTAAATTCCATTATCTGTCATAATGTGCTTATTGTAACATTCAGACCCTTTCCCCCGATTGATAATGACCTCTTCTCGTGGCTTCTCATGGCGGTGTAAAAAGACAAATAAAAGCTCCCCTGAGAGCCTACTTCAGCTTTTTATGGTGCCTCTTTTCTGCTTCTCAAAGGGCTAAAGACTGTGTGCCTGTGTTTGTGTTCCTGCTGTCCATACGGCACAAAATGATAAACAACATTGCAGAAGGTCATGTTAGGAAATGTGGGAGCACAACGGGAATAGAAGGAGGTAGAGAGAGATTGAGTGTGCCATGGAAAAGCCATCAAGTGTCACCTCACCCCCCCCCCACCCCCCACCCCCCACATCCCTACTAGTCCACCCCCATTTTCAGCTCAGTGCACTCTTTAGCAGAATTATTGATGGTGCTTGTGAGGTACAGAGGACTGGAATGAAGATGCCTCAATCCCAGGGCTGCAAAACAAGAGCTATGGCAAAGGGCGGGGCAGAGCAAAGAACAACACATGCAGTATTTATTGCTGTGTTCAATATGAGGAGGGACAGGGTGAAAAATGGAGCGACATACATCTCACCCCATACCGCTCTGACTGTATTAGCAGCGGTGGATGAAGTAAATGTGGCAATTACATGCCATAAATGCACTGAATTCCAAGGAGAACATAGTCAATGCATCATGAAATTCCCCAGAGCAAAAGCAGAGTCATAATGCACATACTGAAAATGAAAGTATAATTTTGCATTATGGGTACTTTGATGTTATTGCAGATAATAGTTGATCAATTTATTTTATTACTAAAAGCTCACTGTTTAATCATTGTAGCTTGTGCATGCGGAGCTAATTTCAAAATGCAAAAAGCATTAATTATGTGCTCACATATTTTTTTGTTTGCTAATTCTGAATTTGCTGAGTTGCCACTGCTGTCAGGTACTGTAGGCTGATAGTTGATGCTGAATTGTACGGGGACTAGAAGTGAAAACTATGCAAAATGACAAGCACCTTAAAAATAACCTATAACTATTAGCAGTTTTGTCAGTTAGCTATACAAAGTGTTATAAGAAGTACAAGCTTTCACTTTAATTTGTGGAAGTGTAACTTTTAAAAAAAAGTGTGTGAGAAATGTAGTGAAAAAACCAACCCACCCACCTAAACCCAAACTGACTCACTGGAAAACTGTATTGCATTTTCAATTTTCCTGTATTACACAGAAACTTGCAGCACCTTGTCATGAGTGGTCACATCGCATTATGTGTGTGAGCCTTCTTGGCAGTGTAGGTGTTTAACAATGGATGACCACAGGTAGTTTCAGGTGTGAACAGTGGGTGTATGATTTGAAGTGAGTGGGGGTGGTACTGTTTCCTTGATTTCATCATACTTACAGTGCCTTACATGTCTCCTCCAGACTCTTAGTGCTGACAGATGTTTTGTCTCCCTACCCCCAAGACATACAGTGCATCATCATAATACAGTTTTTTTTTTATGTGGCACTTTTATATCTCATAGAAGAAGAACCAAGGTTACATCTCTTTGTTTGCTTTGCAAAATTAATATTCCACACTGTAACCCCTTTTCAATCACCAACACAGAGAGATGGCTCTCATGTTGATGGTTAATGATACACACTGCTCCAGGATTTATTAATAAAACTTATAAATACCATCCCCCTTGATCTTTATTCATAGCATGGGCAAGAGGAAAGCATGACTCAAGCCAGACAGACAACAGTATGGCTGGTGTCCTTTTTGATAAATGCCACGGTCATCGGGAACGTCCCTGTGATCCGTGTTTATAGGAATGAGATCATCATAGCCTCACAAGAAAAGAAGAAGAAGAAAGAAACTGGATGATTAAAGGAAGGCAGTTGCATTTTAATCTCTTAAACATCACTGGGGAGATTACTGGACATGTGAAAGCTTGTAACAGTTGAGCTAGTAAATTAATTTGTTATTTAGCCATCTTTAGCACGACTTTCTCAGGATTATTCATACTTTTGAGCTAAATCAAGTAAGTGTTCCTGGATTCCTGTGTTGCATTTAGTTTTAAATGTAGTTATTATGCCCTCTAGAGGTGCATTAAAAACATCACAAAAAAACAAAAGAAAACAAAATTAAATTAAAAGGTTCGAACAAAAGGAGGAGGTGTTTGCTTAGGCAAAGCTATGATGTCACATTATCCCAAAACAACATCACTCATTTTACAATTCACTTTAGATATACCGTTGAGCTCAATCAAGGTTGCAGAACAGAAAATCAACATGACTAAATTTATATTTTAGTTCTCAAGAAATAATATTAAAACTCTAACTAAAATAAATTAAAAGGAGAAGAAAAGTGTGAAAGTAAAAACTACTTGCAATCTTGCACAAACAAATACAATTTTAGATTCTGTCACCAGCATCTAGGAGGTCACCTCTGACAGTTTCTTTGGTAAAATGTGACTAATTCGGGTGAAACAGACAGCTGAGTCATCATGTTGAAACCTGAAACTACAGATAAGCAGACTTCCTTTCATGCTAACAAACGACAGCTGGTTGTGAAACATTGTGGCAGGCACGTTCTTGATAACAAGTTGATGAACAAGGTGGGACTGTAAATTATTTTTAATGGTTAATTAAAAGATCATATTTAATGTTTCTCAGAACTGCAATTTGTAATTATAAAATATTTTATCATCTGTCTCTGGAGGTAGAGCAGGTCATCCACTGCTAGGAAGGTCAGTGCTTCTCCAGTTTGCATGTTGAGATGTCTGTGGGCGTGGCCAAAAGCCCTCCACAATGTTGTGAGAGACTAATGTCATGCAGAAAACAGTTACTTCAAATAATTACCACTAAGGATGCTTCTACATGCCCCTGAATCATGGGATTAACTGGTTTTTCACAAGAGCGCAAAGGGCAACTGTAGTTGCAAGCATATTATATATATGTAATAAACAGGCTGTTTGAAGCTGTTATCGCTTTTTAAAATTTAGTCTGCATACTTTGCTAAAATACATTTAAAAGAAATTGTGCAATTATGTGAAAAAAAAAATAATCTTTTTTTTAGGGCAGAGAACGTCTACCTTAGCTCAGCTTTACGTGCAGCGCATCTGTTAGGGAGTGTTTTTAGAATAGAGAATCGCATTTATGTGAGGTTGCTGAAAACATTCATAACATCATGAAATCATCCTATAGATTACAAAAAAAAAAAATGCAGCACAAAACATACAGAAGAAAGACGCAGTAAGAATATGCAAATCAGAAGCTTCAGTTAAGTTCGAAAACACGCACAAGTTATATGAACACTTTCAATCATAAATTTTTAGATGAAGTCATACACAGAATTTTTGATTATACATACTTAATCTGCTTTGTAATGTAGTGTAGCAGAGAATAAACTTTGACATTTATTTCTGACTTATACTGAACACAGTGTATGTAAAGTGATAGAATTCCAAAGTACACCCTCCCCCCCCCCAAAAAAACAAAAAAACAACATGTTTGTTTAGACATATTTTCAGTGCATATGAAAAGGGAAAGTGGAACCTTTGGCTTGAAACTGGGAAAGTATTGATTTTCATAAACATACAGCAAAAGAGGATTTGGGTGTTTTATGTCAGAAACTAAGTGAAAACCAAGAAGCTAAGCACAGCTTCTGAGGAGCAAGGTCAAATTACATTAAGATCATGTACCTTAGATGCTTACTAATGAATATTCATATTACGCTGACATATCTCACATGTTTCCAATTCATGCTTAGTGCTAACAAATCTGTTTCTTCTTTCTGTTCCCAGGCAAAAATCGTTTGGTTTTTTTTGTGCCTTATGTAAGGCGTACAAATGTATCTGTCATGGGTCTTTGACCAAGAGTTTGTGTTTTAGACTCAGCACCAACCAAATGTGTTTGCTCTCAGAACTGTGTCTTCATACTGACCCTCACATACAACGGTCAGTACTACAGGCAGAAACATGGCTGTGCCGTGGGTTCCCCAGTTTCACCCATTGTGGCCAACTTTTACTTGGAAGAAGTGGAAAAGAGGGCTCTGTTATCCTACCCTGGAACACCACGAAGTCATTGGTTCAGGTATGTGGATGACAACTGGGTGAAAATCAGAGCTCAGGATGTACCAAATTCACTGATCACATTAAACCAGAGAACAAATATATCAAATTCACCAGGGAGGATATGAGAAATGTCAGACTAGCCTTCTTGGACTATGATATTTCCGTCAGTAATGGGGGACATTTAAAAGTTAATGTGTACTGTAAGCCAACACATACAGATCAGTATTTAAGGTTTGACTCTCATCATCTTTCAAACTGGGTGTCATCAGGACGCTACAACACAGACCAAACACCATCCCCACAGATACAACGGCCAGGGAAGAACAAGAACACTTCAAAAAGGCCCTGAGTAAACGTGATGATCCCAGCTGGACATTTGTAAAAGCCGGGAAGCCACCTAAAGAAAGCTCCAGCCGATCCAGGAAAAAAGGACAATTGCTGTCTAAGTGAAAACTCTTAGTGATCCCTTATGTGTCATGAGTATCAGAACACTTGAGAAGTATTTTCTCTGAACATTCTGTAGCTTTCAACTCCCAAAACACACTGCACCAAAAATTGGTCCACCCCAAGGATTGGGCTCCCCGACATAAACAGAGTAACTGCCAGGAGGATTGAAATGATTTATATGTCAGGAAAACCAAACAGCCTCTGCCTAAGCGGATGGCACAACACAGAAGGTCCAACTTGTCAGGCCTCCCACTGAAAATGTTATGTCCAGATGAACAAAAATCAACTTTTTGTGTTCCCATGTGTTGCCACTTCCCTGATCACCCCTCAGTGTGTACATTGTCCTTCTGTTAAGACAGGTCTTCAACTGTCTGCATTTGGGTCGTCTCTCCACTCCACTCGATTTGCTGCCGGAGATCATGACAGTATGCCCTGATCAGAATAGACCCAGCAGATTTTGTTTATGAAAATTTTGAGGCATGGGCGGTGGCCGCGGTTGGTCGCCGGAGGGCCTGCTGCCCAGCCTGCTGGAGGTTCCACTGTTTCCCAGCCCACATCAGCCGATGCTGGGTTCCTTATGATCCTTTCTGCCCAGACTGCCTCTTCCCTAGATGCTCACCCCCAGCTGGAAAACTTTGTTTCTGAGCCATAAAATAGTAAAATTATGTTCATTGTTCTTGAGTTGGCTGGTAATAAGACTACTTTATCCCCCCCATTTTGGTTTTGGCTTGTTTCATGGTTAGTTCCTCATTTAGTTTGGTTTTCTTATTTTTGTAGTGTTTTGCCAATCAGCCTGAATAAACTGCTCACCTTCTGTTAACTCTGCTCTCCACTGATCAGCATTTAGTTCCTCCCTCTGCTCCACTTGATCTGCTGCCACAGATCACGACAGTTTCAACGCAGTGTATAAAAGACAAAGAAGGAACACAGCGGGGAAAGAACACAACAACAACAAAAAAAGAGACAGAAATATAATAGGGGAAATACAAGTAGACTAACACAGCAAAAATGTCTTTAAATTTTGGTTTGAAGGTGTCTAAATGCAGCAGATTTACAGTAAGCTGAATACAAATACTTTTACCGGTACAGGTTTCTCTGTTGAAATGGATAGAGACAGAAATTTATCATAATGACGCGCAAACAAGGGCATCTATTATTAGAACTCCAATGCTATCTCTTTAAATTTAACGCCATAAAATTTAGACACTTCAGCAGAGCAGCACAAACTAATTATATCGCAGAGAAGAGGAAGCTAGCTGACCAGTCTTTATTGGCAGACACCCAAGAGCACAACTTCCTGCTCATGGTACGCTGCTCTTTGTGGTTTGACAGTGACATACACACACACACACACAGAGAGAGAGAGAGAGAGAGAGAGAGAGAGGTGACATGCATAAGAGGTTTTTTTTGACAGTTACTGACAAAAGTCACATTTGCAGCAGACAGCAGCACAGAGCAGCGTGATGGAGCCACAAGAGATCAGAGAGGGATACTTAGTGAAAAAGGTAAGAATAACTACATGAAAACTACCAGAAAGTTTTTGCCATGGTCTTTGTAAACACAGAGCTTCTCTAAAGTATTGATAAAGTAAGTATAAAATACTATTGTTACTTCCTGTAATACTATTGTTTTTGTTTCATTATTTTTTGATAATGAAACAAAAACAAAATTAAGGGAATGACAAGACTTTTTTTTTTATCCATTGTCAATTCAGTGTAATAACTAAATTTAAGTAAAAAATAATTTTCAAAGAAAAATAAACCCACAACAACAATTTGAATAAAAAGGGTAGGGCAACTTCTGAGGTTTCAAACTAAGATGAAAGAACAGCCACTTGAAAAGGAAATCAGCACACCCGCAGGAAAAGCTTTACTTCACAAAAAGACAGTGAATATGTCATTCAGGAATAGCAAAAAACTAACATTGTTTTACTCAATCGGGAACAGCGATACAAGTTTCTTGAAAGGTACTTCATGACAGTCAACTGCACACTTCTGTTCTGTAGTCGCAATAGTGACTCAAGTTCCTACTTCTGTTTACAACACGAAGTAAAACATGAATGTGTTTTGGCCTTGTTCTACTTATAAACCGTCGCTCAAAGAGAACATCTGAATATATGAGCTGAAACAATGTCATTTGCAATGCAAAGCTGTCATCAAACAGTGCTGTGAAAACCAGTGAAAAGATGTAACGAATAGATAAATTTCAGGAGACAAATTCCAGTGTACTACACAAACACTATGAAGAATATTCACACACTTAGATGACAAGCCATTTCCTGCATGCATAATGGAATTTATTATGAATGTCAACATTCATACATTTGGTAGGTACATCAGCACACTGTTCTTTTTGTGTCTAGGTGTGACTTTTTTCTTTCCACACACTTGAAATGCTGATCAAAGGCCATTCAGGAAGTGTTTGAAGTTTTGTGACACTGGTTTTCTTTTCAGCGTGCATGACAACAGCTATGTACAAATGATGACCTTTCGCTTGTTCAATTATGAAAAATGTATGGCAGTGTGAGTGGTGTTAGTCATAGCAATGTCTCATGGATGACATATCTAAATTTAGACTATATGGACAAAAATACTGGGCCGCCTACATATCATGCCTCAGCAATGGAAACTCATTGCATTGTATTCTGGCCCACAATGTGGGTGCTGATGTTAAATCTGGAAAGATTTTTTATGGCCTTTTTATTTTTCAATTAATTTTTTTTTTTTTTTTTACATTTTTCATGGCCAGAGCACATAATTCCAAAAGGCGTTGTTATTGCCACGAGTCAAATGTGCAGTCTTTTCCTGTGATGAAATAGAGCTACTCAAAGGCTTATTTTGCATTGAACTTCATCATCTGGACCCCAGACAAAAGCCCACTTGATTGAAAACTATACCACTTTAAGATGATATTCATTAATTTAACTATTTTGTTAAATAATTTAAATAGTTATAATTTGTTAAATAATAATTAAATAAGTCTTTTGAAAAGGTCTTCAGATCTTGGCATGATGAAATCACACGTTAAAAGTTTTGTTCCCTAAGGAGTGAATGGAGCAGAGAACACTGCGAGCTTGACAGATATAATGGTTTGTCTTAACCCAAACAGGTGAAATTAAACATTTATAAGCACAAACCCAAAGTGAAAGCAGTCTACTAAAAGATTCCCCAAGCTGCAGATTCATTTCTGCATTTACATGCCACAAACAAGGGGCCAAGAAAGTATACCCTGCTTTCCTTTTTAAGCGTGCTTGCTAATGTTGCACTTTAGAGTCCGCATGGGAAATATGATTCTTTGTTTATTTAAGGGAATTCATTCAAAATCAAAACATAATTAAATTTCTTCTTGCTACATTATTTAAACAAAAAGGTGACACTTTGTTTTTTTTTTTTAATATAAGTGACCAGTGGCCTTTAAGGCATGGTGTTTTACATTTTAAAAATAAATGTATACAAAGTATTACATAGATGTTACCACATGCAATTCTAAGCAGGATGGTGTGTGGAAGAATACGTTTATTTACACCTCCACCCAAGTCATCTTGTAAATTATCATTCTGTGAACAATAATAACAATAATCAATTCAATTCAATTCCATAAAACTTTATTGATCCTGAAGGTTGACCCCAAAGGAAATTGGGTTAAGGCTGCCGACCTTTGCCAGCGCCATCTTACATATAATAATTATATATACATATATATAAATAAATATATATGATTTTTTTTTTTTTGCATTTTGACTTAAAGCAGCTTATTTCTTATTGATCCTCAGGGCACATTGCTAAACTCCTGGAGTGCAGTGTGGGTGGTGTTGTCAGAAGATGGAGTGGACTTCTATAAAAAGAAAACAGACCGTTCACCTAAAGGGATGATCCCATTGAAGGGAGCAACACTGAGCAGCCCTTGTCAGGATTTTGTCAAGAGGACGGTAAGAAAATGTTGCTATATGGAAAAAAAGAGGGTGGGAACTCTGCTGACTCAAAAACTGCAGTTATTGAGTCATTGGCACACTGGTGACTTTTGCACACTTAGTGACCCCACCCTGCAACTTTATGTGGTCTCCCACTTTGTGGTTCAGCTGTCGTGGCTCCTAAATGCTTCCATTTTACAATAAGGCCACTCACAGCTGACCGGGGAAAAGAAGAAGAAGAAGGAAAATTTCACTGACTGACTTGTTGCAATCAGGCATCCTGTTTCAGTGAGCTCTTCAAATCTTCTAGAGGCCTACTGCATGGCTAAGTGCTTGATTTTATACACTGTGGCAGTGGGAATAAAAACAGCTGAATTCAAAAAAGGAGTAGCTTTTGTTCATATAATGTATAAAGAACTAGTTCTGAAGAGTTAGATCTGTCATATGTAGAGACACTGTTCATTATTCACACTCCACAGTAAAAGTACTAAAAGGTAGATTCAAATTGAGACCATCAATGCCATCAAAATGTTAGACTGACTAAATATGCTTGTTTTAGCTGGTTTTCAAGATAACCACTGAGAAGAAGCAAGATCACTTTTTTCAAGCCTCACACGTGGAGGAGAGAGAGCTTTGGGTCAAGGACATCAAGAGAGCCATTACCTGCATCCAAGGGGGAAAAAAGTTTGCCAGAAAGTCTACCAGACGGTCCATTCGCCTGCCTGAAACAGTCAACCTAGCGTATGTTGTATTAAATTGTCTTAATGTTAAACACGCTACAGAAACAATATTTTATTCATTATACTTTAAGAACTACAGCAGCAGCTAACAGTAATTGTCTGTCTATTATATAAACACTTGCTATCAGATTACAGTACCCATTATAAGGTTACAGCATATATACAAAATGTGAAATCTGACATCCCAGCATGCCTAGCTACAACTGCTAAATTTCTGGAACATCATTACTTCAGTGAGGTTCAGTGAACTGTAAAGTGCTTGTACTTCAATAGAATGAAGAAGCAACACTGACAGCACTCTCATTATTTCCTCAGTGCGCTGTACACAGAGATGAAAAACCAGGATGAAGGCGTGAAAGAGTTAAAACTGGAACAGGAGAATCGAGTCTTCAACCATTGCTTCACCGGTACACCTGGCTCAGTTTTGTTGATGTAACAGGTGTGCAAGAAGTTCTTTTTTAACTTCAAATGTTCTCAACATTTTTCTCCGTTTCCCCATTTTTGCAAAGGTGCGACGGTGATAGACTGGCTGATTTCAAAGGAGAAGGCGAGAAATAGACCTGAGGCACTCATGCTGGCAACAGGGCTCATGAATGAGGGTTTTCTCCAGCCTGCAGGTGACTTATCAAAAGAGGGAGCAGAAAGCGGAGAGCAAGCAGCCTTCTTAGATGACACAAAAGCTCTCTATTATTTTGTAAGTTAACCTGAGCAAACACTGCCGTTTCAGTCAGTGGAATCAGCAAAAGCATTGTATATCATATATATAAATGGATTTGTTTTGTTGTGCTTGCAGGCAGACAGTGGCTTCTTTTGTGAAGGCTACTCCAGTGATGAAGATGTTCTT
This sequence comes from Neolamprologus brichardi, assembly GCF_056152115.1. Classification (NCBI taxonomy): domain Eukaryota; kingdom Metazoa; phylum Chordata; class Actinopteri; order Cichliformes; family Cichlidae; genus Neolamprologus; species Neolamprologus brichardi. The sequence continues at coordinate 13,658,814 of NC_142116.1, forward strand.
CTAAAGGAAGAATTCAGAGGAAACATCATAAAACAGGGCTGTTTGGTTAAACAGGTGAATCAGAAAACAAGAAAAATGTTCCCAGCATCTTTGTTGCAACATATACTCTTAGAAAGTTGACCTACAAAGTCTGCAGACGTCTCCCGATTTGAAGCCACTGTTGTCATTTGTCTTGCTGCAAACATCCTTCAAAACAGAGATAAAGATAGCAGTAACCTCCAGCAGTCGTGTCACTCTCTCAAAGAGGAAACCTGTGTTCGCTGCTGAGTGATACAATCAAATAAAAAGCTGATATCTCAAACTGTGTTATTTGTCACAGGGACATAGACGGAAGAACTGGAAGGTGCGGAAATTCATACTCAGAGATGACCCTGCCTATATACATTACTACGATCCTGCAAAGGTAAATACTGTTTTTGCAGACATGCAATCTAATCCAATTTTATTTATAAAGCACTTTAAAATACCCTGCACAGGACCAAAGTGCTGTACAGAAAATAAGTTAAAAACAATAGAATAACAGAAATCAGCAAAAATAGATAAATAAAACACATAATACATAAAAATTAAAACAGCCCTATATTAAAAAAGAAAACAAGATAAAACAGCATAGAATCAAAACAGGTAGGGAAGTGGCATGTCTAATCTCTAAAGGGAGATAGTTCCACAGTTTGGGAGCTGCTACAGCAAAAGCACAATCTCCTCTAAGTTTACGCTCAAAATAATAACGGTAAAAATAATTTAAAGAACTGAAACAATAAGGGCTAATAATTTAGAAACAACCCATCCCTAGTTACACAAGTTGTCTTCCTTCTGTTATATTCCTCTAATTTCTTTTCTTCTTGTCAGGCTGATGATCCTCTGGGCTCAATCCACCTCCGTGGGGCGGTGGTCACAGCTGTGGACTATGTGCCTGATGGTGTGTGAGACTGCTGCCACGCAATAAACATGTTGCTTTCCTTCTAATAGTTTGTCTTCACGTCATCCCCTTTAACTCATCGCCTTGTCTTTCAATGCTTTCAGCCAAAAAAAAAGATATTGATGGCAACCTATTTGAGATCATCACTGCAGACGAGACTCACTACTTCCTCCAAGCTGCTACAGACCAAGAAAGAAAGGAGTGGATCAAAGCAATACAGATGGTGTCAAAAAGCGGAAAATAACAAATAGCATGGAGCAGCAGGGGAATATGTAACAGCTGCAGTGGCATATCGAATGCAAAAGTTTGGTAGTTCTGTAATTATATTCTGTCACCCACGTTTTTGTATAGTTTTTAATTGTTTTAGAGTAACTTGAAATATAAAGTTCTCTACACACTATCAAACTGCAAACATCACTTCTGCTGTAACTAAAGACGATCAAATTTAAATTGCAAGCTTAATATAAAGTGTCATAACCAATGTTTACTCTATGTTAGTGAACACGAAGATATGATAGCAAAGTAAAAATGAGCTGAGGAATAAATAGAATGAATTATAATTAGATAACATTGCAAATATCTATTTATATTAAATATGCTATTCTGTAAAACTACGATACAGCTGAGTCTTACCAAATGACAAAAGATAAAGGCTAAGACAGTATGAAAGATAAACTGGGTTTTTTTCTCCTCTTGAGTCTTATTATTCACTCCACTGTGGTTTTTTGATTTCCTCCTTCTTAACCTGCCCTTCAAAAGTCGGAGACAGTTCTAGCTATCACACGAGCACAGTTGGTTCCTGAGCGTGAACTAACTACGAATCACTTTCAGCCTTCACAGTTTCACACGTTGTGGCTTACAGGCCTGCTGCATACATGAGACAATTTATCAGTGACAGAAACGACAAGCGTACACTACTATGTGTATTCAAAAATGTAATTTTAGTGCTGACAGCTAAACTGATGAGTTTACGAAGACTTTTTTAGTTTTTCATATGTTTTTTTAGTTTCGTCTATATTAGCTGGACTAATGCTTTATTTACTTATTTATTTCAGACCTATTTGAAAGTGAGAACATTGCCATTCTATTTTGAAATCCCTGTCATATAAGTCAAATTTATCATAGCAGCATACGCCACTACAGACCATCTAGCATTTTATTTTCAGGAGTGGTATTTGAGGTGGCCCTTTATCTGGTACCTTGATACTTGGGTTTATATCATTTATGTAAACTACAAATGTGTTAATAACCTATCTGATTGTGGTTTCATTTTTCTGTGTTACACAGGACATAGCATTCTCACTTTTGACACAATGCTTTCTGAGGTGTCACTTAGAGACAACCTTACCATAACGGAAAGGAACAATGGCAAAAACTATGAAGCTGCAGGTCTTTGATATAAATTTGACTTAATAAAATATGTTACTTTGGCCATTTAGGCTCTTTTTTAAAAAATGAACAATTTACTCTTAATTTTAATTCTATAGCGCAGGGCTGCACAGCTTTGACAACTTTTTCTTCTTTTTACCAAGAGTCACTGCCTCTTTCTGTCTTCATGTTTTTTAGTACAGACCAGTGAACCATTGCCATACTAGAGGGTTAGGTACAATCTTTGGCTTCAACTGTTCCCCTTTCAAGTCATTGCTATATTCTTGTTTTGACACAGAGCCACTAACTGGTGCTTCTTTAAGTACTTGAGCATGTTTCTCTTCTCTCTCTTATAAATGGTAATATTTCTAAGAGAGGGTGAGAGGATAAATCAGCAAAAGCAACATTTCATAATAAAAACAGAATGTCTAACTGTAGCTTCCTGCATGTTTGTTTTACAATTTTAACACAAGAGGGCGCTATATATTAACTTTATATTTTTGTTATCAGTCAGTTGTGGGAGCTTGTGTTCGGTGTATAATGGTCATATCACTATGCTTTGAAATCACGTTAGTCTACATACACTTAGACTTTTAATACTGTCCCCATAAGAAATAACCAGGCGCTTCTATAAAGGAAAGATGGAAGACTGAAGCTCAGCTGTTTAATAAAGCGCACGTATGCACCTTGTAGTAAATGGAACTATGTATAAAGCAATAGTATACTAACAACCCTTAGACTATATTTTAAATGCAATGATAGTAAACACTGTATTTAAACAATCTAGTGTAATATCTATAAGACTCCATGATTAATTGGAAATCAGTGGATGTTTTTGAGTCACATCTGTTGACTTGCAGCAGTAAGCATATTGAGTATAGTAAAATGACTCAGAACGCTTTCCACAGAAAATCAGTGTTTTAAGAGCAGTAAAGAGCCATGAATTCATTAGGGAAAACACATTAACACAAACATTTTACAATACACTGCCAGTTCAAACCTCTCATCCTCACTAGATTTTCAAAAAAGAACAAAAAAGGGGGCAAACGGGCAAAAACAGATGTGTAGAGCCACCAAACTGAAAGGAAAACACAAACAATTCAATAAAGGCATCATTCTAAATCCCCCACTGTTAGTCTCTTCTAAGAAGCAAACAGTGGTGGTCAAAACAAAGCACTAAAACCCAAGCATCCTTTCAGTTCTAGTGGAAGGTAGTGACCACTGAGAAGAGGCAGCATGCCACTTATGTGAATGTTCTTTCATCATGAAATTCTTATGTACAGATACCAAAGTCCAACAATCAATGTGGTTATAATGAAACAATTTCATTGTAGAAGCTGGATATACATTACAAAGAATGTAGCCTCATGGGCAGTGTAGTCCGTGCTGCAGGGAGAATGGACTGCCATACTCGTTACGTGTCTGTGAACGCGAGGAGGGAGAAAAAGGAGAGTGGAAAAGTATGAGTTGTCATTGAGCAAAAACGGAAGCTGGAAGCATGTAAATATAATAATAACCACTGCAGCCAAGAAGAGTGCCTGACGAGCCCAGTTGTAAGTAAGCTATTAAGACTCGACTGTACACTGTGTTCGTGTTTTCCTCCGAAACAATAAGTTCCGTTGGAGCAGCCTTTCAACGCCTCTCTCTGTCTCTCGCTAGCAAACTTGACCCAGACAACAAAGTAATTTTTCGGCAGAGCCCTATGTATTAGCCAGAGGTCCCTTTACTACGGTTCAGAGCCGCGGACCTTCAGTAATAGTAATAAATCACATTCATGTAGTTGTAAACAGCATGATAATATATTAAGTAATCCAAAGTATTCAGAATACGTTACTCTCATTGAGTAACGTAACAGAATACGTTACAAAATACATTTTGGGGCATGTATTCTGTAATCTGTAGTGGAATACATTTTAAAAGTAACCTTCCCAACACTGTATATAACACGTACATCATATGTAATCATATGGTAAATGTTTCATTTACTAACTCATTTAAGGGATTTTAATGCCTCCCTCTCCACTAAGAAACAAAGTGTGACAATGTGAAAAGCTCAGGGAAAAGAACAAAAATCTATACAACTTTCATAAAATGTGAAATGGGAGCAATAAATCAACAAAAAGACAAACCCATAAGAAAACACAATTTCCTCAAATCCCATCCTATCTAATATGGATGTACTTGAAAACTCTCTTTGGGCATTATGTCAGCACTGAACCCGAGGGCAGGGGAAGTTTTAACCTGGCATGCTGTAATGTGAGAGGGAAGACAGGCTTTTTAACACTTCTACTGTATGTATCAGCATGATTAAAGAGCCAAACTTTGTGTTTTAATGCAAGTAATTCCACTTTTCAAATCACACCTTTGTTTGTCTAGTGTCAAATGGTGACTGATTTTCACTTTTTTTTTTCTGTGTGACTGAAAAGTTTAATCGTTGGACAACAAAGCCATGAAGATATATCACAGAGCATACATCTAAGGGTACTAGAGTATTAAAGTTAAACTACATGAATGACCACACAGAGTTTGAGTTTTGCCCAGCTGAGACAAAGCACTGTACAGTAATGCGTTTCAAAGCACTCCTGAACCTGTAGTCTTTCCAGAGACTGTTTTCCAACTGCCATCAAACTAACCTGGAGGAACTAGACCACTTTGATTGTTTAGTGTCAAATGGGAAATGAAAAGTCTAACTCTGTTTGCCTCATGAATAGTATTTTTAAGTTAATCTCCATCCACATTTATGAGGTGTTAGGCACATCAAGCAGCTTATGACTCATCCCTGAGTTTGGCCAAACAGACTTTTTAAGTGCCTCTTTTTGACCAGTGTGAAAGAAAGTTTACCTCATCATTTACTAGTGACTCCCCAAGAAGAGTCTTTTATATGAGTCTGCTCTCAAATAACATGGGTTTTTAGATTGGATCTGTACCCTGCTGTTAAATCGTGGATAAGCCTCTGCCCAGGTGGAGTACTTCAAAGCTCCTCAGAATAAAAGCCCATCTTCCATCAACCGTTTAACAGACTCTGTGTGCAAGATTGGATCTGTTCCTTATTAACAGCATTTAAAATGAGCATGTGCTTTCTTTGTACTAACTTTAAAGGCTCTGATGTCTGACTCACCACGTTTTGTACTGTAAATTATATGTTTTGTTCTGTGTATAACGATATCTTCAAGGAACAAGACAACTCAAATTGGAAATTGACACATACTTGATGAAATAGAAATTGGACACTTGTTGTTGCAGTTCAGCGTCAAAAATGTCAAACTATCCAACAAGTTTATGTTTGTTTATTGATTGATTAGCATTCAAATATCTCAGTGAAGACAGAACAAAGATTTACCACAAAGCAAGAAAGCATGAGACAAGGCTAATCAAAAGGTATTGGCTGAAGCATTTGCTTATTACGCCAACCCTTTTAACAAAAGATCTTTTAGCATGCAGCTCCTGTACACAGGGCTCGAAGCAAATAATAAAATTCAATTCAATTCAATTTCATTTATATAGCGCCAAATCACAACAAATGTCGCCTCAAGGCGCTTCATAGATACAGAGAGAAAAGCCCAACAATCATATGACCCCCTATGAGCAAGCACGTGCAAGTCATAAAAGCCTCAACAGAAAATTCCTACGAAAGACTTTCAGCAGGGCCAGAGTGGTTGTACTTCAAAGTCAGCACTATCGCCTTACTGACTATACACGTAAGCAATGTATGCATGTTGATTCTAGGAGTATTTAACTTATTAATCATGTCAGGTAAGCAAGACTAGAGTGACAATAGAGCACTATAAGTGCACTCTACTTTCATGAAGAAATAACAACAGAACAGAAATACTGAATAACTGCTCACAGAAGACTCACCCCCGCGTATGCATACTACAGATGACTGAATTTCCCTAAAGTCGGGATCCATTAACTGCTAATGAAAAGAGCATGACAGCTTCATTTAAACTCCCTCACATTCACTGCATGGTTGACACTAAGTATAATACTCACCATGCCATTCATTCATCTCAATTTTTTTCTGTAAATACTGTAAACAAACAGATGAATGAATGAAATGTTGAAATCAATTTTTGTTCACTATTCCTTTCTAAGCTGTAATTTCACCCAATTAAAAAAAAAATATAGCCATCAAAGCTCTTTGTTAACTCTAAAATGTCTGTATGAGATCCTGAAATGAGCTTCCTAGCTTCATAAATCATTTATTAGTGTATCCTCAACAATATTTGGTGCATCTTACTAAAAATCGAAGTTAGAGTATCATTACTGTGTGCTAGGGAGTGTAAAATGATTTTAACACCCTTTATTTGGATAATGTTCAGTGAAGAGGAACAGTGCATGGCTGTGGAGTGTCTCATAGTGGCATTTTTGCTTTTTGCCTGTGCTCTTGTTTGGAGCTTAGGGTGAGGAAACCAAGGAATTGAGGTATTTTTGAAAAATGTTCATAATGTAGGTGAAGTGAACCCATAAGTGGCAAGCCACTTGCCATGAAGCCAAAAGTAATAAATAGAGATTTTACTGAATTTCTAAAAACATTTTATTATCAAAATATTTCAAATGTCATTTCAAATTTCAAATGGCCCATCATATCACCATCAACAGAGACTCATGTTATTTATATTGGTCTGTGATAGCAAGATGACCAATGCTAAAGAAGCGAAAACTAACTTTGGATTATCTGTTGTTTGAAAATGCATCAACTATTTAGCTAATAATGCATTGTGAAGCAGGTGTAAGTGTTCTGTAAGAGAGCTGATTTTTGAAGGGGTCACAGGTGACCCACCAGTGGAAGTTGTGCATGAGTGTTCTCTAACACATATTTGGACTTTATCTTTAAGTGTTAAGCTATAGGGAGGGCTCACAAGTATTAAAAAAAAAAACAAGTGGTGAACAAACAGGTTTTGTTTGGATTGTAAAATCATTTATCACCTATTTTTGTACACTTACTGTTTACTTTTTTAAAAATTTAAAATGTAATTATTTTAAAATCATTTAATTCAGTTTTTATCACAGCATCCCAACTCTATTTGAAATGAGGTTAAAGATGAGATGCTGAGAGAAATGAATGTTATACTAACCACAAGTGGACAGATTTAAGGTGCCCACCATATAACAGTTTATAGGTGAACCATCATCTAGACTCAGGAAAAATGTTTGAAAAATAAAATAGATAAATAAAAATTACATGAAAAATTAACACTGTCAGTGGCTGTATAATTTATAAAATTTTTTGTAGTTATTCATGAGCGTCTAAAACCACCTTCCACCTTGAAAAAAGCAAGTTAAAAATATTCATTTAACTATTTATTTGCTTAATTATTGATCCTGGGGTCCTCTGCAGTTATCTCAGTAGTGTATTATGTATCTTAACAAAAAAGCAGCATGGTGGTGCTGTGTTTATGCGATTTGGCTTTTGATTTTGGGTTATTTCATATTCGGGGGTTTAGATTTTGATCGAGTTGTTTGGACTGTTATTTATTCTTTTGAATTATAAAATGCTTTTGTTCAGTTTTTGAGAGCCTCTGAGTTTTGTTACTCACGTTTCTAGTTTTTGGTTCTTGTTTGATTTCATGTCCATTCCCTTCTTCGTGTCCAGTCTGTCTTTGTCTCATCGAGTCTCCTTGGTAGTCAGTCTTTTCTCCATGTTTTTTGTTATTCCTCTCTGTCTCATTTGTCAGTCATGTGTCTTAGTCTGTGTCTCTGTGTTTGTTACTTGCTGTTTCATTTTAATAGTCTCTCATTCTGTGTGAATTGTTTTCAGTTTTGCTTCCTCTGTCTCTATGGTCTGTAATTACTTCCAGGTGTGTTCCCACCTGTTGCACTTCCTGTTTTTATCTTGTATGTCTATTTAAGTCCTTGGTTTTCCTCTATTTATTTTTGTGTTGTCTTATTTTGCCTTGCATTCACCTATTTTCTGTGAATTCCATGTTTCCCTTGTAGCTTTCAAGTTTCCTAGTTTCCACCTCTTGTGAGTTTTTGGTATTTTTTAGTTTTCAAGCTAAAGAAATAAAACTGCCTTGTTTAGTTCATTTTCATTATCTCAGAGTCCTACCTTGCCTGTCAAACAGCACATCATCACACTTTAGTTAGCACCGTTGAGTCATGGCAAGCAGGTCTTGGATTTGAATTAATAACCTGACTGGGACCTTTTTGTGTGGAGTTTGCATGCTTTCTCCATGGCTTCTCTCTGGGTACTCTGGCTTCCTCCCACAGTCCAGAGACTGGTGACCTGTCCAGAGTGTACCCTGCCTCTTACGCTAAGTGGCTAAAAAAATTTTAATTTAATTTTTAATTTTTTAAATCTGTCACTAGAGTTGAATTTATTGGGATATGCAGTGCTGTACAGAAATAAATCTATCGGCTCTTTCGGTAAGACACCTCTGTAAAAAAGGAGCGAGGTCTGTAACTATATTTTCCTTCTACCCCCGGGGTGAAGAAGAGGCTATTTCCAAAGCCTGAAAAGCAAAACACTTAATTTTCCATTACTCTGGGGTCTTGTCTGTGATTCCAGAGAGGCTCATTTAATTTGTACTGCATCTGTCCTGGTCACAGTAAATGACTGATGCTGATTCTTAGTACAAAGAAACTAGGTTTGCCATGACACAAAGCTGATGTCATGAAGTTAGACTTCTCTATCAACGAAAACTATGTCCACACTTCATAAGTAATTAATCTAATATATAAGCAGATTGTTTCCATGGTTAACAACAAGACGTCGCTCTAGCACAGTGATTGCAATTGATTTAAGACTGACAACGAATTTGGACCTACTAGTAGCCTATTTTAACTGTTGAGATTGTTATTGATGGGATGAATTAATCAGTATCTCAGTAACGAGAATTTGTACGTGTTTTGTTTTGCGTACTCATCCTCCTCATAGTCTCTCATGCTCCGGAGTGACTAATTCTTGACCTTGACAGGCTGTCATCATTATTGCAGTCCTGTGGGATGGAAGAGCCACAATAACAACTAATGACACAGCAGGATGGATGAGTTCCTGCCCGAGATTGTGCCTGGTGGGGCTGAAGTCAACAGTGATATATTGATCTGCAAGATGTAATCCTGTCATGTAATGAAATGCTTATTAGAGTTATATTGTGTTAACTTTAGGCCCATTACTCCATTGCACAGTTGCTTCAGACCAGTTCACTTTGTGCGCACATGTATGTTTAATTTAAATTGCTAAAATTCACGGTTTATTCATCAAGCCACACCTTGTTAGCTACAGCAAATAATTAACATAACCTTCAAAAAAATCATAACTAAAAGTCAAAAGCTGTAATTTCTCATTGAAGGATTCAGATCGTTAATTCAGTAATTTGCATAGTTCTACTGGCAATAACAACAGTTTCAAGTCGTGTTAGGTGGGTTTCTTTGAGCTTTACATACTTTTGGTAGAGTGTCCCATTCTTCCAGGCACACCCTGTCAAGCCTGTTGAAATTTGATGGTAAGCTTCTGTGAATAGCCATCTTCAAGAATTAGTCACTCTGAAGAGAACTATCAGTAATGTGTCCTGAAGCCATTGAGTATTATCTTGACTGTAAACTCATTGCTGTGCTGAAAGATAAAATCCTGACATGATCTCAAACTGTGTCCCTCATGAAACAGGTACATGGATGTTTTTGACCTCGTTCTTTCTTCACTATTCTCTTTTTTCTTGCAGTTGAGAAGCAACACCCACATGATGGCCACAGCTATGCTTCACTGTGCGGATGGCATTAGCCAGGGAATGAGCTATATAACCGCCTGTACAATTTAAATGGAAGTTACCAAAGTTCATGTAAAAGTGAAACACACACAGACACACACACAAACACACAACCAACGAACAGCAACTGTTCTTAAAAATAAATATTTCTCATTTCACACAGCCCTCTTAAGAGAGGGCTAAGTGTATTCATTGGTTTGTTTGGTAAATGGGACAGTTTTTTCCGGGTATTTCATGCTCTTTAGAGACACCTCCAAGCCTGTATTTTAAAAAGGGGTGGACAAATAGACAGATCCTGTCAGGGTTCCTGGGTCGGTGACCCAGTGTTTTCAGTTTTGTCACATTTAGGTTATGTTGCCACATCAATGCTTTCACTTCCTGTTTTTCCCCGTGTCAGCTTGTCTCTCGTGTCATTAGTCAGATTATGTTCAGCCCTGTACTCACCTGTTTCCAATCATTGTCATCATTCAACCTGTGTATTTAAGTTCCTCGGTTTCACCAGTTCTCTGTCGTGTCATTGATGTTATGTTGTCGTTTCCGCCTGCGTTCAGCCAGCCAGCCTTTCAGTCCGTCCGTCCTTCATTCATTCAGTCAGTCGTCCAGCCAGCCAGCCATTTCCTACCTCTGTTCTGTTTGTTCACTGAATCGGCAATAAACACCAACCTTCACCTAACTATCCACGAGTCCTGCGTTTGGGTCACTTCCTTGCCTCCACTCAGCAACCCCTGACAGATCCTCATTTAAGCTCTTAAAGGAACGCTGCTGATGAAATTGTTCTCAAGTGAGCACAAAATCAGAATCATTATTCATGACTAGCCAAAGATTTGCTGTCCCAGGATGTCTGCCTGCAAAGCTGTGGGTCATTTGAGGATAAGGAAGCAGACAAACATTGCATTAATCTGCTATCCAACAGACGTGAGGTTAACAGGCCAGGTTTGGTCATTTGTCAATTGAACATGCAGCTCCTGTCAAGACCTTCTCACCTGTTGATCTAAAGATGAAACCTTTATCTTTCCATATGAAATGAAGAAGTGTAGTGAATTAATAGAAAAAAAAAATCTACATGCACAGGATTACCTATAAAAAAAAACAGAGGCAATATACTGCCTGAAAGATCAAAACAAACGGATGCATTTGTTAAGGTTTTGTGAATCGCATTTTTCTCAATGTAATACAAAATGTATTTATATACAGGATTTGATTTAAAGATAATTGTTTTGAAAAGTTTTTGTTTTGCCAAACATTTGGATTACCAGTGATGCAAGCCAAGATGACTGCACTTGATACGTTCGATTAAAAAGGAAGCTAAAGGCTTTTTTGACACAGCTCTCAAGTAGGTTGTCAATTTTTGATGTTAGACGGCGTGATTAGCATCACGTTTGTATAAATGTAATGATGTTTTTCTGGTTTCATTTTCCTTGAAAAGGACAGCATTTTAGGTATAAATTGATGGGGACATGAATTGTGATCTTAAAAAAGAAAAGTAAGTGAAAGTGGAATTTTTCATAAAACAACATGAAGTAGTAGCCAGAACACAGAAAAATGTAATTAACTCCCAGAAAATATTATGCAAATTCATTGCTTTAGAAAAACTACAGTAGTACAGCTTAACTAAGATGATAAAGTTAGTACAGTGTGTTCATTGTGAATATGAACTATAGGGAGATTTAGCAAAGACATGAAGAAAGGAAAAGAAAAAAAAAAAAAAAGAAGTTCTTGCCAAATGTATTGCTTCCTGGACAGTAATAATGTTAGGTGTGCTTCTAATCGTGATCAAACTACACAGGCATTTAAGGAAAGCTTTTACTACACCTGCCTGCACTCTGTGAGGTCTAGAGGTCAACATGTTCAGTGAAACTCAAGCGTTTCACATTTAGGAGGAGGAAAAGTGAATGCTGGAAAGAGCTTTTTAACAGAGTTAGCTGTGTCTTTCTTAAAATCCCCTGCCAGATTTTCTTGTGATGGCAGGTAAAGCCGAGAGCCAGGTGAGAAGCAGAGAGAACTGACACATTTAAACAAATATTTTGCAGGATGCCTTTGCTACTTTAGAAATATCTATACCTTTTCAAATGCATTAAGTTCTTTGTAACATATAAGTTTGTCAAATTAATAACAAAATAACAATAGATAGAAAATTAGTTGCCATGAATACGCAAAGAAAGAAAGACAGAAATGAAACACAAAAAAAATAAATGAATGTTAAATCAAAACCCTCGCAAAGGACAGTGAAATGTTGAACGCACAATATTTAAAGGCACTTACATTTCACAGCAGTTTCTCTAACTCCACCTTGAGTCATTCTGGAAATTACACAATTACCATATTAGCGTACTAAACAAGGGCATGGCTTCCAGCCTGCACTGCTAATACAGGTCATTAACCCCAACTGCAACTACTTTACACAGCAGTTTCACATCACCATCCATTTTGTTCTGGTTTCAAAATAAACAACCTAAAACAACCCTGAAATATAAAACAGACAAAGGTGGCTTACCAAAGTCTTGAGGGAGTAACTGTCATCTTTCTTATTCTTATTTTTATTTTCATGTTTATTTAAGCGTTTATGACAGTATGTTTGCACTAAGTACTGCAGCAATTTCCTAATGTTGTAAACCTGCTCAACATTTGGCAATAAAACCCTTTCTGATTCTGATTCTGATTTCACAATCATACCACCTTGTGACCAAAGTCTGTAATAATCTGACAGCACACCTGGAATACAGCTAACAACGCTGAATTCAGCCGGTGTGTAAACATGCTCATTTTTATTTCATTAATGACGGTTGCTGGACACACACAGCTGCCAGCTCAACATAAAAACAACATTAACTCAAAATCCAGACTTTTAAGCCAGCGAGGCGTGATTGCAGATGCCACGCTGGTGCATCCATTGCACCTGCCGCAGCATCGCGAACCACGCTGCGCCACACAGTGTTATCCAAAGGGGATCAACAAATAACACATTTATATGCATCCCAACATCCTGATGGAATATTACATCTGTACTGACAGACAGGTTTCAGTCTAACAGAAAACGAGAAGCTGACTGAGAGATGTAAAAGGAGAAGAAAGAAAACAAAATGTTGTAACTTTTCAAAAGCAATGTTGATTGAACTGATGAAACTTTGTTATATGTTATAATGCAAGAAAGCTAGTTCACTCAAAAAAATAATTCATTGGATGAACGTAATTTTATTTTGCCACTTATATTCCATCTAAACAAATCATGTTATATTAATCCATCTTGGTTGTGTTGTGTCAACACAATATATGTGTGTAGGTTTAACATAATATTAACATTAACATTCAATTAATTTGACTTTTGTTCAATCAACATGTTTGTACCACATTAGTCTAATTAGATTTATTTAAATTCATCTTATATTGTTTAAACACCTTGGCACATCAAAAATCAGTCTTGTTACATGAACTAGTAAAATATTTGTTTGTTACACCAATGATAATCTTGTTGAATGAATGAAATGTAATTTATGTCTGTAGTACATGTTGTATTCATATTACATAATGTTCAACAAAAAATTTCAAGAGATTTACAGCAACTTCCAATCCACCCATCTTCTTATCTTTATCTGGGCTGCGGAAGTGATAGGGTAACAGGGGCAGGGTACAGACTGGACAGGTCGCTAGTCTATCATACAGAGACAAACAACCATTTGCACTTCAACACCTTTGGGTAATTTAGAATAACCAGTTACCCTTACAACTGCATGACTTTTAACTGTGGAGGAAACCAGAGTACGCAGAGAGAACCCACTGCAAACTTCACCATATTGTGGATTTGAACCCAGGATCCTCTTGCTCTGAGGCAACAGCACGAACCACCATGGCATTAATCTGTCAATACAGACTTAACAAAAGTAGGAAAGCTATGCTTGATGATGCTTTATGTTGTTGTCCTTGACAAGTTAAACCATAAGAAATAGTAACAGCATACACGTGGTGTGGTTGTCTGCCTCTTGTAACCCCAGTGATTTTCCTGTGGTTTGACATCTAATGTGATCTTGTGAATTTTGTGAGTCGACTCAAAAAATGAAATTGGGTGGTTGTTACATGCACAAGATCCAAACTTGTAATTTGAACTAAATAATGGATCCAGCCACTCTTACTGGATTGTATCATGTCATCTCAACAGGAACAAATTAAGTTGCTGAATTTCATGCAGATGCTACATGATTTAATTACGTTCACCATAGAAACATGGAATTATTTAGTTCAAATTACAAGTTTGGATCTTGTGCATGTAACAACCACCCAATTTAATTTTTTTGACTGTTGAGAGGATGGCAGCTTGCAGGAGTAGAAAGTGCTCAGTTATGGTATCAACCACTGGGCTTTATAAAGAAACTACCATCTCTTGTTATATAAGCAAAATTTTGGTTCAGTAAATGTATGAATAAATGTATATGCCATTCAATATTACTACAGTAAAAAAAAAAAGAAAAAAGAAAAGATGACTGCTGTAAATTTCCTGACTCACTCAACCATGATTTTTATCACATTTAAAGTTATTGCTGTAAGTAGGACAAACGTAGGCTACCTAGGAGTATATTACCAGTGCTGTCAATAATAATAATTCAATTCAATTCATGATATATAGCACCAGTTCACAACAATTCACAAGAACAAATTGCCTCTAGGTGCTTTATATTGTAAAGTAAAGAGCCAACAATATTAGAAAGAAACCCCAAAAATCACACAACCCCCTATGATGAGCAAGGACCTGGTGACAGTGGGAAGGAGAAACTTCCTTTTAACAGGAACAAACCAGGAAGCTACCACAATAAGCTGAGGGTAAGGAGACAGAGAGGAGAGCAGAGGGTGGCGGGATAAAAGACAAACTATGGGAGAAAGAGCCAGATTTCGATGATAACCAATGATTCAATACAGTGGTGATGTATAAACAAACAGAGTTTAATAAGAAATACTGAATGCATTATGGGAAGTCCCCCAGCTGCCTAAGCCTATTGCAGCGTAACTGAGGGATGGTTCAGGGTCACGTGATCAAAGGGTTACGCCTAGAGAAGATGTCTGTCTTCTGAATCCAAACTGGGAGCTATAAGGCTCTGACTCCCATTCTACTTTAAAAGAACTCTAAAAGTCACAAGTGAGTCCAAGAGTGAAGTGATCTGTTAGGCTAATGA
The DNA here is from genome assembly GCF_056152115.1 of Neolamprologus brichardi. Lineage (NCBI taxonomy): Eukaryota > Metazoa > Chordata > Actinopteri > Cichliformes > Cichlidae > Neolamprologus > Neolamprologus brichardi. The sequence continues at coordinate 13,673,972 of NC_142116.1, forward strand.
GGTAAATGCATTTATTCATTTCATAACATTCTTTTTAAAAGGATGAATGTTATTTTATTAAAACACTGGGGGCTCTATCAGAGGACAACACCATTTCATGGTCTGAAAAATTCTGAGGACCCTGCTGTTATAATAGATGGAAAGAAGAAAAAAGAAAAAACAATAAAAAGACAACTCTGCAGTTCATTCCAGATGAATCCCAGGGATAAAAACCAAGCAACACCTGAATGCTACATGATGTCTGAACAACAGCTGTGTCCATGCGCGTCCCGTAAAGGTGAAGATGCTTGTATACTGAAAAAATAAAGGTGGAGATTTATTTCATTGTATTTCTGTTATCATAACCATGGTTTTCCATCCAACCCCAATGATGCTTGCTGAGCCCAACAAGTACGTCATCAGTAACTTCAAATCTTTACATGAAAAAAAGAGAGAGAGAAAGGCATCTCAATATTCTGGTGCAGAGGAGATGCAACATCCACAACCTTTCATCAAGAAAGGTCAGCATTAGCACACCCCCACATTTTAAACAAACCAATTTTTATTGGTGTGAATTTGTGACATAAGTGGTTAGTTTTCAATTAAAAGGATTTTGCAAAACCAGTGGGTGTTTCTTCTTTTTTTTAAATTCCAAACATTCTCATATTCTCTTTTCTGTACATATTTGTATTAGTTTTATATCAATAGTGCCTCATAGTGGGAGTCATGTAGAAAATTGCCACATCAGGTGACATTTTTAGATATCAGAATAATGTAACTACTATATTATTACTTTTTTGGAATAGAAAACTCATACAAAGCTTTGGAAAGATGGAAAAGCAATGCCATGGGCAAATGCCGAGTAAACACTGCACCACATTGGAAGCCAATCAATGAGAAGCTGAGCTGTCAGTCGGAGGATGAAATAATTTCTTTGAAAATGTTTATTTGTAAAGCCTAATAGCAGGTTCTCCAGGAAAGTGAGGTACTGAGGGGGGAAAAAAATAACACATTTTCACTAAGTGAGACTTTGCCCACAGGGAAGCGAGCACAGAGACTGATGGAGACAATAAGCAAGGACCCTGATAATGGCAAAGTAAACATTTCCAAGCATCAACCAAGAGCCAGTAAGAAATTCAGCGCAAGTGAGCAATCTTCACATGATGTAAATAGGAAACTAATGGCCAAATGATGAAAATGAGCATGGCTAAGCTCAGTGTAGACTAAGTGTGACACATGCTGTGGAGTGTGGTTAATAAAAAAGGTCAGCATGTGCGATTCAAATTAAATGTGTTCCAGAGATGGAACCTCTTCTCACCTCCGCTCCTGCTTTACAGGCTAATGATTTCGATACTGTTAAAATGTCTCCGTGCATTAGTATAGCCGGATGGCATTGTTGTGCCCACTGCCATGGGTTCATTTAAATTTGTTATGAGTAGCCATCTTACTAGCATGCATTTGGTAGAGAAAAGGTAATGATTTCCTCATTAGACGATTTTCAAGAAAACAAGCAAACAAGCAATTCCCTGCTGAACTGTTTATCAGGTGAGAAACCGTATTTGGGTACCTTCAGTGGACACTCAAGCTGGTCTCCCTCCCTGTCTCTGTGAGATTATCCACACTGATTTCTCCCAGCCAATCATCAAAAAGTCACCTATAAGTGACATCATTATCCAATTAAACTCTAAGATGTAAAATGAATTGAATTTCCAAGTATTTCAGTGAGTGTCCTGTAAATGGTTAAAGACATGCTGTTGAATTCATTTCCTTAGATATTTTCACTTAAATGATTTACACTGGGAAATAGGGCAATTAAAGGAAGTGAGTGGGTACTGAAAGACCGAATGGAAAATGGGGGGGGAAAAAGTTGTTTAGGAAAATGTGTCCGCATTAATTTCAGTTTGGACTGGGGAAGGAAGCCAGAGTACTCAGGAAGAACTCACTCAGGGAGCCTATTCAGGCAAGCTCCACTTAGCATGGCCCCAGAAAGTAGCGGATTCCCTCTAAGGACCTTCTTGCTGTAAGGCAAGAGTGCTAATCACACTTTACTTATTTTTGGCCCAGTTGATCTAAAGTTGCTAATACTTCTTAGCTTAGCTTGTTTTGGTTCATGCAGTTTGTTTTGTAGACTACTACACTTAGAGCATTTACTTATCTCTTATAACTGTGCAATTGACACTGCTGTCTCTTCCAAAGAGGAGCTTAAATGAAAGTGAATGATATTTAATAGATTTAAAATGCACTAGCTTAATCTACAATGGACACTAAAGGTCCCCTAAAGGTCAACACTATGAAGATAGCTTGCTATTTAGAAGAGCAAATCATTTAATGCTTAACTGTACTTGTAATGTTTAGCTGAAATTGCCCATATAGAGTGGCTCTTGTGACCACAGTGATTTTGACACAGACATTATCAACATTTAAAAAGCCTTTTAATCAGCGCCCATTTTTCCAGGTGCATTGCTGATGGTGACAACGGATACAAGGTTAGGTGGCCAACCGACCTTTGTCAATATTAACTTGGGAATCAGGTTTATATTGACAAATCCTTGTAGGTGCAAGAGGTACTGTGCCCAGTATGTAATAAAGTAGGACAAATGCCAGAAAACATTAAATATGTCCTGTAGTTATAATAGGTCCAGGCAGGTTAGGTTGTATGTAAAACACCCGCAGGCCTGAAAGGTGAAACTAATGTCGATATGCCTTAGACTTCTGTTCTTTGTAATGACCAGTATGCAAAAGATTTTTCTGGCTGACTGTGTATACAGCACTATGCAGCAGTTTTGAGTGACTACTAATTTCTTCATATTTTGCTAGGAAAATAGGGGAAAAGGAAAATTTATTGAAGTGTGCAAAGACACCTAAAAAAAAGACAAAAACAGAATCTGTAGAATTCAAACAAGCTTGAAAGTCAACATTTAAAATGGCCACTTTATTCTTCAACATAAGCTAAATTGGCTCAGGCAAGTTTTCTTATCATTTCTTTAAGAAGTCTTCAGAAATAATTGTCTGAGCTTACTGAAGGACTTCTTTGGATGCTGACTTTTGTTCTGTTCTCTGTCAAGATGATCACACACTACTCCAATAATGCTGAGGTCAAAGCTCTGGGGAGACTATTGTGTGTTTGTCTATCTAGGCATGCTTTTACTGCACTGGCTCCATGTGTCATATCATTGTTATACTAAAATTAAGCCTTTGCCTTTCAGAAGCTTTAAAAAAGGTATTGCATGGTGGATCAGTAGCTGATGGCACTTTCTTTGTTCGTAATTCCATCAGTTTTGAAAAGATCCCCAACCACTGGGTGAAAAACAGTTCCAAACCATGACAGAACATCCACTGTCTATTTCTGGTGAGCAGCATATGGATCAATTGAAGAGTCAGATGCATCTCTCAGATCGTAATCTGGTCTTTGTTGTTTTTTTCTTTTTCTTAAGGTTGTGGCTTTTAGATGCTCTCCCTCTGCTGTAGATAGTCATTTTTAGATCGCCCACCTCTTCTATTGTCCTCCACTTGTCTGTTTTTATCAATTTCTTAGGGACACTGCACACCATGCTGAGATATGCTGAGTGGTCACTTAATGGGACCTTCTTCTAAAAATAGTATTTCATGTCTGTCAAACTCTTTATCTTTGTTATCTTTGATATTTTTCATAGATAACATAGGCTGCTAGTAAAAACTTATTCCTGAGAATGGTCAGGTTCAAGAACTGGGCGGAAAATGAGTGAAAAAGCATAGTTCAAAGAAATAACTTCACAATGCCACGTTTTTCTTTTATGACATCAGTAGATACTTTCCTGTGTTTTTGGTTATAGTCACTTGTTACAACTCTTATTTAACATAATACTTTAATTTTGTAAAGTCTGATAGCTTTTTAAATAAAGTCTATTTAGAAAAAAAAAAGCATGGTATGCTTTAGGATATGGTTATCTTGATTGACAAGTCACTACCCTTTGAGTGTACATTATCCTCAGATTTCTCAATCAGATTCTTATGTGACATTTACTACAAAAATCCAAGATGCCAACAGCAAAAATGCTCAAATCCAGCCTTCAAAACATGACTTTACAAAGCAGTGAGTTAAATCACAGAGGCTACATCCATATTTTATGTACAGACAGTAGGGTTACCAGGGTGACGAGTTCCACCCCATCTGATATCAGATTGTTTCCTTTACGAGAAATGTCAGTAGAAAAGAAAGGCCAAAAATAGCAAATACACATCAATCACTTGTTGTTGTTAAATGTCACAAACTTAATGTGAGAAAATAATAACATAGCATTTAGCTACATGGAAATGTAATTTTTAAGGAGCCGTGCTGGCTATTTCACACTTTTCAGCTCTTCTTGGTATCATTCACTGTACATCTTTACATACCCACAGGACCGATAAAAGTACCCATATGCATTATTTATACCAACTCAGAAAATATACGGGAGTATAATGTTTGTACTTTGTCTCACTCTCACAGTTGGAGGAATAGCACTTTAAATATTCATTATAGCCCTTGTGTGTCAGTGTGGTGGTTACCAACATAAACAAAAATAAATCTCACTAAACTTTATTCTCTATCAAACAAATTTACTTGGATGCTTGAAGGCTGCCAAGGAAGATATTGTCTTTTAGCCCCTCACTGCTTCTATGTCTATAAATGAAAACAAGCTGTCAGGTATTCCATTTTTTAATATTTAAAACTTTTCCTGTGGTAAAGAATAAATTCACAAATAGCACAGGCAACTGAGGGACACATAGAAAAAAATGCAGCTTGGTAAACAAAAATAGCCTTTGTTTCCAGTTTCTTATAGTTTATTACCATCAGGAAATATAACATATACTGTTCTACAAATAAGCATGCAATATATTGATTGTTGCAGTGCAAATGATGAAAAGAATGTATCTTTACACTCAGCAGACATGGAAATATGTCTTTGTTGGGTTATTCAGTTGTTAAAATGAACTTTGCTAAATGTTCAATACTTAGATATACTTAAATGGCATGGAATTTGTAATTTCATGGAATTTATAAAATGTGCACTTATACACACACACACACACACACACACACACACACTATCAGTCATGGATTGACCTAGACTACTGAAGCAGTGTGGGATCATTTTGATATATATATATATATATATATATATATATATATATATATATATATATATATATATATATATATATATATATATATATATATATATATATACAGTAAAATGGTATTTGGTATTTTAAAATTAGTGTCAACACTTATTTGATTTTGTTCAGAACTTATACAAGTAATACCAAGATACGCATTTTGGATGGGCCAGTTAGGGCAGCAGCAGTTATTATTCACATGTTTTCAGTGTAATATAGTGTATACAGATGAGACAATATTCTACAATGCACAGTTAATACCCACAGTATGAACAGCACAGCGATCACATTCTCATAATGCAGAGATACTGTAGGTATTTGGAATATATATGGAACTGCCTAATGGCCCAGTAGTCAGTTCAGTGGTTCCGAGCAGTTCGTGAAGCTTGGACAGTTTCCATCATCTGAGTACAAGATTTGATGTCCAAATCTCAACAGTCTACTACAGGGACCCAAATGTCAGTAATATTTAGTTTGACAATTTTTCTCTTCACCTTAGGTGAATGCATTCAATTTCCTCTGTTACTGGCAAGGAGGAAGTTCTCACATCCATCTCCTCGACAGTCTTACTAGGGGTATAAGTTGACTTCCAGCGCAACAGTACAATCTTCTTCAGGTACTTAACTGTGTTGTTCTTGACACTAACAAAACAGAAGGTATTTATCATGCTATTGCTCATGGCAATACACTCAATAATGTAAAAAGCCACCAGTGAGTTCTTCTGGCGGGAGATAAGTGTCGGGTGGAAGTCTCTCAGAATGGTGAATCCATAATACGGTGCCCAGCACAGGATGTATGCGGTCAAGATTCCGATTAGGACCATCACTGTCTTACGGCGACAGCGCAGCCTCTTCCGTATTTGTTCTGTCTGAAAACCTGGGACATTTTTGAACCACAGCTCGCGGGAAATTCGGGCATAACACATTGCCATGGCAATCACAGGGCCAACAAATTCCACAGCAAAGACAAACAGGAAATATGACTGGTAGTACACTTGCTGGTCCACAGGCCATATTTGGGCACAAAAGACTTTGTGAGTGTTTGAGGTGGCGCCTCCATGAGGGTACATGGTCTCAGAGGCAAAATAGGCAGAGGGAATTGATATCAGAATGGGAACAATCCAGACTCCTGTTATCAGACAGTAGGCAGTTTGGTACTTCATACGAGGCCTCAGAGGATGGACTATGGCCATATACCTGGAAGAAAAACAAGACAACTGTTATGCAATATTAAACAGCATATTTAGCAATCTGAGTGTTATGGAAGTGCCATAGTTAAAAAAAATTATATCTAGAATTGTATGAAAATATAAAATTATTATTGGCAGAAGTCATTTTAGTATGGAAATATAGATAAAAGAAATATGTATGTCCATGTGTAAAGGAAGACAGAGGCAGTAAAATGTTTATTGCTACAAATAATTACTTTTTAAAAATAATTTATATTATAATTATTCCTCTAGACACAGCTAAAAGTTTAATATTTACACATTTAAATAAAAAATGCTAATATATACAGATGATGAAGACCCAAAAATTATGTTACCCCTTGTGCCCGATGTGAACGAGAGCATTATCATTATGGTGACCACTATTACATCACAGAAATGTTGCATCATACATTAAAGGTGATTTCAGGGAAACGTTGTATTGATTAATGGCAATCCTTCCCTCATAGTGGAAAAGTAGATAAAAACCATGATGGCAATATGGCCCCACGGCTTTAACAGAGCCACCAGCTTCCCTTAGGCCAACCACCAATTAAAGTATGTAATCATATTGCAATAGTTTTAAGGATGGGTAAATTTTGTTTGTGTCTGTTTGTGTTATTTCCAAGGGCCTTTTTAACATGAAAATGGGAAAAAAAAAACCTTTTCACTGCAGCCGTTCTGATACGACAAAATAAGAGACATTTAGTATGGTTCTGTTGTGTTCTGACCAACTGAGGGACCACAAATGGAACGGTCCCTATATGGCACTTTCCTGTTTGACCACTTCATACAACATGCCTCATTCAGGACACCTAAATGCTTCCTGTCTAACAGCCACACACATTCATACTCTGACGAACGCATCGGAAAGCAACTTGGGGTCCAGTATGTTGCTCAGTGATACTTTGGCATACAGACTTAAGCTGCCAGTTATCAAACCAACAACCTTCTGATTAGTAGGTGCCCTGCTCTACGTCATGAGCTACAGTCACCACAAAGCAATCCTGAAATAAAAGCAGCTAAATTAAATTCATTCATCATTATTTTTTATTTCTTACACCTGTGCTTTCCCACACGTCAAATTCATTATCTGCTATAAAAAAGGCTTTTAAACAGCTTCTGTTTAATTAAGCACTCACAATGATTGCACCTGTGGCCTAATAGCGTATTCTTAAAAGCCCCTCAAGCATATAAGTCTGAAGGGGACAGAAATGGCTACACTTTGCATCCTCCAGAGAGGTTTTTTTTGTCCTTTCCTACTTACTCACCAAATATAATATTGCTGATATGCTCACTTGCCATGTTTCATGTTATTCTTTTTTACATTTGAAGACAGTCTTTACCTAACATTTACCAAATACTTTATATTTAACTTAAAGATGGCCCCTTTGGAACTGTGGAGAGTTACAAATATCTCTGAAGTTAATATACATCATTTTTCAGATGTTATAGGGATGAGAATTATCAATTATTTAGAAACAAGTTTTTCATCATACCAGTAAGATGAATATTGAGTTTCTTTAAGCACGGCTTCTGTTTTTTACTTAAAAATTTTCCAGCTGCTATGTAACTATGCTATGCATGTCATACATTCTTATATATTTCTATACTGTGTATTGTGTATTTTGTTGTACAGTTATTTTATTTTCAACTTTAATTTATATATTTTATCTTATTCTTTCCCAGTTAAATTTACCCTTCATTCTAATTTGTGTTGTACAGTTATTTCATTCTTAACTTTAATTTTTATATTTTATTTTATTTTATTTTATTTTATTTTATTTTATTTTATTTTATTTTATTTTATTTTATTCCTTCCCAGTTAAATTTACCCTTTTTAATTTTCATATTTATTTCCTATCTTATTCATAGCCTTTTCTTTTTTTCTTTAGGTCACGAGCAGTTGTGTAAGCATTTCACTGCATATCGTACTGTGTATGACTGTGCATGTGACAAATAAAATTTGAATTAGAATTTTTGAATTTAACATATCTCGTGCCTTCATTGACAAATATGTTATTATGTTCACCAGTTAGTCACTTACGGCATCTGCTGATGATGCAAGGAAGATATATTGCTATCTGAAAATACTATTGATATCTACTTTAAGATAAAGTACTGCTAGTGAGAGACTGATCTACTTGACTACTAGTCAGAAATGTTCATGTTTTGAAATGCATTTTTTAGTAGGATGAACTTTCTGCTGAGACAAAAGTTGAATGTTTGATATGTAAGTATTTCCTGCTCATGTCATTTGTATGCTGTAGTATAGCATGCAAATGATGTGCCAGAAAACTGAATAGATAATATCACTAGGACAGATGGAGATAGACATGAAAAAGATTCATCATAGCAGAATATACCTGCTGCATGCTAAACAGAATATTAAGCGGATCTGTTTATGCTGAGCTTCTTCAGGTAATGAACAGTCAAAAATGAATTAACCAATGTTACTAATGTGCTCTTTGAAGCACTAGTGATAGTGTGAACACATATTTTTTTCCCTTATTGACAATGTATTAACACTTGAAAATAAATCTGAGCCATGGTTAACTTTTGCACAAAGGTCAAGACTATACTATATAGAGCAGTGTTTCCCAACCCCTGCACATAGGTGTGCCGTGAGAAATGATCAGGTGTGCCGTGGAAGATTATCTGGTTACACCTGCTGCGTCCGGCCTGAGTAATGGGTATTTATTTTGGTGGTCTGACAATCTGATAATGTTAACCAAACTGTCAGTTTGGTCAAGAACCAAATAGCATGCAACAGCGTGCCTGATACCGTCAAAGCACAACCCACATGACACACATACTCACTGAACGCCTTCTTCAGATCCAAAAAACACATATAGACTGGCTAAGCAAACTTCTGTGTTCCTTCAAAAATGGGTGGTCTACTGTTTAATGTCTAGGGAGGGAACAACATTGTTCCTCTTAAATCCAACAGTTGGACTTTGCTCTCCTGTAGGAGGTCAAAGTGTTTCTCAGGAAGTCTGAAGCATGTGATTCCCCTGAAGTGGAAACCCACCATCTACCTGATGTTGCAGAGGCAACCAGGGTACCCCCACAATGTCCAGATCCTAAAGGAAACTGGGTGAATTTCATCCATCCCTGGGATCTCACCAGTCTTGACTTGTCTGATGACAGAATCATCTTGAAGCCAACCAAAAGCCTGACCAAACCATGACCTCTCCAAACACCTCCCACAGTTCTTCAGCAAATGCCAGATGTGTGTTCCTTTTGCCTTAAGGGCTAAACAAGCGAACCAAACTTAATAAGATCAACTACTTCAACTTGACAGTTCCTTCCATAATTTGGTTTGAGAGTTGCCACTAGGAAGCAACAGCCACAATTCCTTGCAGTGGAGCAGAACATGATTCATTGAGACAGTGTCCCTAGCCTACATCAGAATGCTGCCCAAGTTCTGCCAGAGGTGAAGATTTCCCACCTCTGCAACAGATGAGATAAAGATCTCCCATCTATGAGCTCCAAGATGGCCAAGGTCTCTGAACTGCCATTTTATTTGTGAGCACAAACAAGAGCTGGGATCTTTTCCCCTGTCCAAAGGCAGAGGAAAACAACTCTGAGGAATACTGCACTGAGCAGGGTGGGATATAAGTATATTGGCTTGGCTCATTGCCCTCCCCACTCTGGACAGCTCCAGAGTTCAGCTTCTCTGCAGGAGACTAGCTCCAGAACCCAAGCTGCTCATTGAGGCAAGCATGGCAATATATTGGTGGTAACACCTCAATCACTAGCTCAGGTTACTTCCCCACCACAGCAATAACATTCCATATCCCAAGAACCTGTTTCAACAACTGGGGATGAGACCACCCAAGCCTCTGCCTTTGACTACCTGATTCACGTGGCCAGATTTGGTAGTCTTAGAATCTCATATCTGCCTTTTGCAAATGATGTCATTCTGTTGGCTTCATCAAATGATGGCCTGCAGCTTACATTGAGGTGGTTGAGAAGTGAAACTAAACTAGCTAATACCTCCAAATCTGAGGACATGGTTTTCTGGCAGAAAAAGGCGGCATGCCCACTCCATGTTGGGAATGAGTTGCTGCCCAAATTGAAGTTCAAGTATCGTGAGGCCTTGTTCAAGAATGAAGAAAGGAGAGAGCAGGGGAATGAGACATGTATTGGTGCAGCATCTGAAGTAATGTAGATGCTGTACCTGTCTGTCATAATGAAGAGAACATGAAAGCAAAGCTGTATAATAACGGTCCATCCACATTTCCACCATCACCCATAGTCACTTGCTGTGGTTAGTGAATGGAAGAAAAAGATCACAGTTGCAAAACTAAAAAAATGCTTCCTGTGAAGGGTGGATGACTCTACCTTAGATATAGGGTGAGAAGCTTGGTCATTTGCAAGGAGCTCAAAGTAAACCTGCTACTCTTCCAAATAGGGACCAACTGGTGTGATTCAGGAACCTTACTGATCCTTGTTTTTGTATTTATGCTTTTTCCCTGTTGGGTTATGCTTGCAGACTTCTTTAAACAGCCTAATAAAGATTCTCATTTTTTGTTATTAAGCATATCTGTATTTTTCTTTTGGGTTGATACCTCTGCATTTAAACACTCATCATAACCTCTTGTCTCTATCACTCAGAGAAAAATACTGTGTTGTTTTCAAGTGAAGTAAAGACCTCAAGTTGAAAAGACAAAGACAAAGAATTGCACAGAGTTTTCATATCATCCCATTACAGCTGAATAAAGAGGTGTACAGTTTTCAAAGTTTTTCAAGTTATATAATCTCTATACACTTTATACACAAAAATGAAATATTTTTTTCAAATAAAAAGAACTGAATCTAATTGCACACCCTTGCAGACTCACTCACAGACATACAGACAAATGAAAAGATTGAGAAACTCACCTGTCAACTGCAATGGCAAGCAATGCGTTTGTCGACACGTAGAGTGACACAGTACGGAGATAGTTCACAGAGGCACAGAGCACCAATCCATGATCCCAGGAAAGCTGCTTAACCACGTAGTAGTCCACCAAGAATGGGCAACAAACCACTGCCACAATGAAGTCGGAGATGGCCAAATTAGCAATGAGCAGGTTGGTTAGATTTCTGAGTTTTTTGTATCTTGTCAGTGTGGCAATGAATATGAAGTTTCCCAATCCACAAACAAGCATGATGCAGATGAGGACCACACCGATAACAATGGTGGCAACAAAGAAGGCTTGGCCCTGTGTGGTATCGGGGATCTCATCTGGAGGGATGCCATAGTCCATGTCATAGTTGTCCATATTTTCCTGCATCTCTCTAGAAGGTCCTACCATGAGGCTGATATTTGACTCTCCCATATCTTAGCAGACAATCCTTCTTTTTTTGGGTTTGTTTGTTTGGTTTTTAAATTGAGAACAACTTGATCCAATAAATTAGGTATTAAATGTTCATACTTTGTGGTACATAATGCATTCCAGAGCTAAGATGTTTGCGTGAAGATAAAGTATTTCAGCATGCTGCGTCTTCTTTGGAAACAAAAGGACATCTTCACCTGGAAAAGACATTTCCCAACTCAGCATTACTCATGCAGGGTCACATTCATGGCAACAAGATATGATCACAACAAATTACATGATCGCAATGCTTCACGCTTAATCGTGTTGGCAAGTGTGACATGTCTTTGATTTTTTCCTGATGAATATATGTGTGGGTAAAGACATGTAGTCGGTGATTTTATGTAATTTATTAGGACCTTGTCACTTTACTGCAAACCAACATAACAGACAAGGCTGATCCTGATGACAGTGCCCTTTATTTCTTGCAAAATTCATCACTTAAATGCCCCTGAACATGAGGTAAGAAACACTAAATATGGCAACCCATCGCAGGAAAAAGGGTACATTTTAACAGGATAAAAACGGATTTGTAGTGATAAGTGCAATGCAATTAACCCGACTGACCCAAAACAGCGCACAATATAATGTGAGAGAAAGCAGGGAGAATGATACAAAAAAAGTAGAATGACAATTATTTTTAATAAGAACCATACAAATCAATTCATGGGAGCGTTACTTATTGCTGTCATTGGAAAAAAACAGACCCCTCGAAAAAAGCAGAACTATATAGATGAAATTCAGCGTGAAACTGAAATAATATTTCAGGCACTTACCAGCAAACATTGATAAATGTTCCGTGTTTTTAACGTTTAGGATAAAAGAATAAATAAACAAAGTTTAATTACCCGCTCTGTGTGAGGTGTGAGCGCAAGCTGAAGGTGGTTGTTAACGGACAATCCAGCCGGTGGAGACGCAAGGTCTCAGCTTTGCTGCTCACTGATTAAACTGTGCGTGCTGATGTGACGACTGCTTCTCTGTCCTTCGGCACTTCTTCACAAGGAAAAGTTGCGTCTGGTTCTCCTCTGCTCCAAGTGATAAATCTGACGAGGAGGCGCAGTGAGGAACCCACACTCGTCTTTCGGGTGGAGTGAAAAAAGGGGGTGGGTGTCAGTGTATGTATGTGTGAATTATGCCTGAAAGTTTACCAGTTTAATAGACGTCCATAAATGCGCAGCTTGGCATGGATAGGATGTTTAGCTAAGCTAACACTTAATATAAGACTAAATGGTTAAAAAAGAAAATAGATCTATACATACGGTGAGGCTTTAGGCATTACACCATACAGAACAGAGAGTCCCTTCACCTTTTGTGTGTTGTGTTGTTCATCGCGCCACACTGTGGTTTATACATATGATTAACTCCCGACTGAATCTCACTCAAAATGCGTGATTTTCCTCCCGTGGGAGGAAGGGTTAGCTCATGCATATTTAGTAAGTTGGAAAAATAATTGTAGTGAACTTGTCTGCAAACAGGTACTACATACACATCCAGTATGGAGTAACACTAACAAGTTACCATGATTATTATTAGAAAACAGAAATGACTTTCCTTTTCTGGTGCTGCTGCTCCAGGGTGGATACCAGTTAATTAGTTAATTTGGTGCAAGATTGGTTTTATGCAACAGTTTATTCTTCTTCCTTTTCTTTTTCTTTTCTGGCTGGCAGGGTTTTAGGCACACAAGTCAGTGACACAGAACAGAGCCATTATATTAGATAAAGAGAGTAGCTTTGTGGTTTTCTGCTCAGAGTTTGACTTTCACCCTATGCTGACCTTTTGAAAGCAAAGCCCACCACCTTTGACACTTCTAACCCACAGCAAATTTATATATTTATTTATTTGGTTATGAATATGTTCTTTCCCAAGTCTCGGGTGTGGTGGCATCATGTCTATTTATCTTCAAATCACATCATCAATTTATGACATTGTTACAAGCTGCATTTTAATTTGCATGTATTGCAATATAGCGGAAGAACAGAGAAAAGAAGGGATTCCAGAAAAAAAAATAATGCTTTGCTTTGCAGAAAGGATTTAAATTCAGCTAACCTAAAGTTGAGCTAAAGACTAGCCTACAGCCTTTTTTTTTTGTCAGTTTTTCAACAACATATTGCAAATTTATGCTGTGCAGCACACTTGCTGGGTCTTACTTGCAACAGTGTAAATTTAAAGCTTGATTTAAAATAGCTGCTTCACTTCTAACCTTATAGTAGTTTATTACAATATATTGGTTAATACTAAGTTGCTCCATAAAATGTAATAAGCTGTCATTGTCTGTCTTTCTCAGAATGCTTATGCAATACCTAGTATTCTTCCAGTGTAGAGCTATGCTGTGTTCTCATTTCCATAGTTCTTTCATCCACACAGCTGGTCCAGTATTAATTTTTCTTGTCTGCATTTCAGTAAAAGTAACTTGTTCAAGATTAAATAGCTCATAGTCTGTCATGATTAGTTCAGATTTACTTGTGATGGCAGCACAATGCACAAATCATACACAAGCACAAATAAACTCTATGATGCTTCCCATTATGGTGAAGGCTCTGTAGGTATTCAGTGCAGGACCAAAAAACTTCCATATAGAATGGAAGAAAAATTAATGTTGCTTATCTCTTAACTCCAAGAATTAGACAACTCTAGTGTGCTGGCAGTTAGCATTGCTCATTAAATGTTCACAAATCCCACCATTATTCTGATGCATGGTATTGTCTTTGTGATATAGCAGAACCTAGAAAAATTCACTGAAAGCACTTTTGAAATATTCTGATTAGTCTATTTATTAATAACAAGTATGCAAACGAGTCAGGGTATCTGTAATAGCAGCACGTTTTGGTTTTGTGTTATTGCTTTGCTGCTTGGGTTAAAGACCGTGTTTCACTTGTAGTGTTGTCAAATTTTTTGAGGGGTCGAGAGAAGCTATAAATATGATTCTAACCTTATATAAACAGTCTAAATAAAATGTATGATGTTTCTGATTAATTCTATGTATAATCTGCTTTGTAGAATATCAATACCTGAAAACGTTCACTGAACACACTATTCCGCTATCTGACTGATGAAACTCTGCCTTCTTCTGTGCAGTTGTACACACACACACACACACACACACACACACACACACACACACCTACAAACACAATTCATGTTTTGCATTCAATCACATGTTTACTATTGACAATAACAACTTGGTACAGTTTGGGAAAACAGACACAAACACAAACACACAAACAGACAAACAATACTTTGAGCACTGTTTGTCTGTGATCAGCCATCCTGAAGTCAGATGAATACACTCAGACAGCAGCACTGATGACTTTTAAGGCTCAAGACTGCTGTTGCTTACAATACCTCTGACAATCATGTTTCAGTAGCCTCAAAATGCCTTTTGGTATCCTCTCCTACTGAGCGTAGCCAGTTGGCAACTACAAGTGCATTTTAAACCTAAGAATGGATAACAAAGACACAAGTGAAACAGCAGACAACTACTCCTGTTATAGACTTTTCTTTTTTTGAACAATACTACATCTACACTCCTGTTCACCTGAGATTAAAGAACTGTCTTTGCATCTTCCTATTAGTTTTTATTACCCTCTAAATATTAGCCACTTGCTCAGCCTTGCTGTGTGACCCAGGAGGCTTGACCAGCAGGATAAACACCAAGCTTTCATTTCCAGCTAAGGGTAGCTCTATAATCTCACCCAGGCCCCAGATTTATTGCTTCTCGTAACCAGAGAATATAGATAGAAAAGAGAACAAGGAGAACCTGCTTTTCTCTCCTCAGCCATGAATAATATGCACAAGACCTTTAATCTGTGGTTTCTGCATGTAGGTGGACGGATTGGAAATAATTTTTATTGGTTACAGTGTTTTCAGGGAATAGACAGCAAATGAATCAGAATCCATATAAACATATTTAAGGGGTTTTGAATTGGAACAGAAGCTGTTTGTTAAAAATGTTGGTTCTGTCAAGGACAACGGAACACATTTACCATACCAGTCCATTCATTGGTCTGGCATAGGTAGTTTTCTGTTTCCTTCTCAGTCATTCATTATCTCTATGTGTGAAGTTGTGTGTAAACAAGTTATTAGATGTCCAGTTGTCTTTCTTTGCTTATACAGGAAACAGGTTGTATTGATCTGCTAGTAGGAGTCCCTCTTTCAATGCTGATTGTAGGAAAGAAACAAACTTTCTAAATGAGGTCTAAATGACCTTTGTTTAACAGGCAACATGTTAGGGTGCCCATGAATGTCAGTGAACATTTGTTGTAGTGCTACAGTTCAGTATGTGGAAAAGGATTTCAAGACAATTTCACAATCAAATCTCAGTGACTTTTGTTTGAAAGAGAATATATATATATATATTTATATATGTTGACATATGCAATGGTCTTTTCTACATTATGTATGAAGACCCTGATGAAGACCCTGGAGCGGCTGGACCTGGCTCAGCTTCGGCACCTGGTGAGATCATTGGACCCACTTCCGTTTGCCTACCAGCCTGGCATTGGACCGGATGATGCCGTCATTCACCTCAGACTTCCGCAAGCACAAACATCCTCCACTGCAACCACTGAACATCCAAGGTATGGACACTGGGGCTGTGGACAGCTACAGGTACCTTGGTGTTCATCTGAACAACAGACTGGACTGGACTCATAACTCAGACGCCCTCTACAGGAAAGGGCAGAGCAGGCTGTACCTGCTGCGGAGACTCAGGTCTTTTGGAGTGGAGGGCCCACTCCTGAAGACCTTCTGTGACTCTCTTGTGGCCTCAGCCATCTTTTATGGTGTGGTCTGCTGGGGCGGCAGCATCTCTGCTGGGGACAAGAAGAGACTGAACAGGCTGATCCACAGGGCCAGCTCTGTTCTAGGATGCCCTCTGGACCCAGTGGAGGTGGTGAGTGACAGGAGAATGGTGGCTAAGCTGTCATCCCTGTTGGACAACATTTCCCACCCCATGCAGGAGACTCTGACAGCACTGAGCAGCTCCTTTAGTGGCAGGCTGCGGCAGAGATTTTGCAGGTCTTTCCTCCCCACTGCTGTCAGACTCCACAACAAAAACTTCAACTGATCAAACACACACAAACCTACACATGTGCAATAAGACTAAGTGCAATATTCTTTTCTGACAAAGTTGTATTTTTACTCACTTGTATATAGAATTTGTATTCTATTTTTATCCTATTGTATATTTTATTCTATTTTATTCTACTGTATATAGTATTTTATTTTATTCTATTCTGTACAGTTGTGCACTGTATTTATTCTTATTATATTCTAATTTTTGCTATATAACTTTTGCACTGTCCACTTCCTGCTGTGACAAAACAAATTTCCCACGTGTGGGACTAATAAAGGTTATCTTATCTTATCTTATCTTATGTAGTGATGTAATGTAAAAAAAAATAAATAAAAAGAAAATTGCTTTAAAAAAACATTTCTTTGAAATGCTGCCTACAGATAAAGATGGAATATTAAAACAGATCATACATAAAACTGACACACTGTAGTCATGTTTATCATGTCAAATTGTAATCAGTGAAATAAAACCCCTGGAGTCAAAGGGAGTGGCAAATATTGAAATAAGTCACCCTATTGTCAATCATTTGATGCAAATAATAAATCTCTAAGAACACTGCAAGTATTTCTTGCAGCACAAATTGCACAAATTTAACTCCCAAGAGAAATGTGCCAGGAAAAGCTTCTGCTGTCCAAAAGGAAGCCAGAGGAAAACTAATGCATTCGAGTGAACATAAAAGCAAACACTATGCCTTCAAGAAACATTTATTCTGGACATCTGAATCCTTTTATTGCTTGCTTATAATAGCAGTAGACATGGTTGACTAAAGACTGCTTCCCAAGAGAAATCACAGCAAGTGTGAAATATGGTGGCTGAAGTTTTCAGACTTTAGTCTTTGGTTGAGGTTACTCTCAGCCTAAACCTCTCAGCTACATGGAAGCTTCCAGAGTGCTTGGCATGTGCTTGTTGTAAGCACATGTTTGTTAAGGTTATTACAAGAGACTGGAAATTTTTCTGCATTGTGTATGACAATAAAATAACACTGTCTTTTTAGCTAGAGTCATACCTTTCAGCAGGATGGTGATCCTAAGCACATGGCTGAAATTTATGGGAGACATACTGATGCCAGAATGCTAGAATGGTGTACTATGAAGTAAAGGTGAAATGAAACAACAACAAAGGTGAAGCCAAAAAACAACCACTGGTGATAATAGGTATTACAACAGTGATTATCAACTGTCTTTGCCGACCAAGACTTTCTGCTTGAGGCAAAAATTGTGAATTTTCATTTGACTTGTTTTTTGGTCAAAATGGATAAATTGAGTGCCACCTGCTACTGCCAGAGACAATATGAGACACAGGTGTTAGAGACACATAAAGAATATAAAAAATATAACAAAAGGCAACCATTGTTGCTGCAAATATGGAATGGGAGAACTGCATCACAAAATCATCAGTCTTGTGATGTTAATATATTAATATATAATATATTGATTTATCCACTCAGTAAGCTCTTAGCTCTGCCATTTATTTCTAACACAATACATTACATCTACCACATTACTTTAATGACAGATGTGCAAAATGCTTTTTTTCTTTTTGTTCAAATCACACTGATGTTATCTTTTGTGTTGCTCTAATTTTACAGCGAAGCTTCTCTCACCCATATTAATGAGATCCAGCTTAACAGGTTGTATATATGCATGCATTGAGCTGAGACCGTGTATCAAACTTTGAATGGCATCAGAATGTTTAAAGTGGTGCTTACAGGTGATTTTATAACCCCTAAAAAATGGATAAACCGCAATTTTTTTATTAAACTTTTATGAGGATAGCTATTTAACTTTGTACTTTTTTAATAAATAAAAAAGCAGATATGACAGAAAAACGAATTCAATTAAATTATTCATTTTCCAGATTATTTGGGGACAAAACTGAATTACCTCGTAATCTACATCTCCAGAACAAATATTTTGCACAGTCTTTACGAGGTTTTGATAATGCTCTAAAAACTCAAATATGCTTGAGCAGCCTTTACCCCTGGGACTATTACTGGATGTCGTGTATGGGAAATTAAACGTTTCCTCAACATTTTGGTGAAAAAGAATTCTATAATAATAATTTATGTAATTAATATTAATTATTATAAGAGACTGAGTGATTGATTGGTTGATCATTTATTTGGATCATATGTGTACATGTATACAAAATAGACATATACATTTAAATAAAATAGACTGGGGCACACTACTGGGGGCCCACTACTGACCCTTAGGGGACTCCACAAGCAATTTCCATGTTCCATGTCCCAGCTTCACAAACTCTTGTATTCTAGATAAATAACTTCTGATCCAGCTCAGTGCCACTCCAATTATGTCATAACGTTGTAGTTTATTTAGTAGTATTGAGTGATTAACTGTATCAAATGCTTTCTTAAAATTAATGAATACTACAACTGCGTATTGTTTTAGGTTCAGTACAATTCTTATTGCTTCCATTGCTTTAATTATTATCCAGTGAAGTTCTACTTCCTTTGGTTATTTAAATCATATTTATTTAATTTCTCTAGTCTTTTGCTAAAAAGTTTTTTTCCCAAAATGTTTTCAAATTGAGAGAGGAGCATTACTGACTTATAGTTTGTGAAAAGGTGTTTATTCCCTTCCTTCTTGTTCTGTAATCTTTGCTGCTAAATCTGGTCCAACATTTACATAAAAGTAATTAAATCCATTTACTACCATATATAGAGAGATACAGACATAGTATAAATAGATACTGTGAAGTTAAAATATTTGAATCTTAACTAAATTATTTATTTAGTAGTTTGAATTGTATACTGCAGCTCAGCTGTCACGTGGCATATTAATTGACCAAAATATGCTGAAGCACTGACATAATACTGTCTTACAAACTACTTTCTGGATCTGTCTATAGACACAATATGACTGACCTTATAGCATAGCTTGGAGAGCAAGAAAAAGAAATCTTCTTTGTCTCTTTCTCACACATGCTGTGTGACAATATGTGTGAATAGAAGAGTGAAGATACAGCAAAGAGTAATAAACTACAGACTTTAATTTGTATTACTAAAACCTTGGAATAATTTTCCTGGAGAGACTCCCCCCCCCCCCCCCCCCCCCTGCACAATATACACTGAAAGTAAGATAATCACTAATATGTGGGTCCAGACAAACACTAGGAAAAAAAGACCTCAACAGCTTTTCAGTATAGCAATAAAATGACATTTACCTACAACAGAAATATTAACAAAGACAGCCAGCTCAGGTCATAGGGGAAAAAAAGCTAATAAATGTCAGGAGGTTGAAAGCTAAAACATCAAACAAAAACCGCTCACTGCGTAGAAAATAAAAACTCAATTTATTACAATAGTGCACTCCAGTTTTCTTTGCCCTAGAAACGCAAACAGGCAAAAAACGGAGTAAAAATAAATGGTAGACAATTCCTACCAATTTTCCTTAAGTTAACCTGAACAAGCAACATTGAAAACACTGCAAGCCAATGCAAACTCACTAACTGCACTCACTCAGAACATAGGGCAGTGGCCATATAGCAAGAGCGACTTGGTCCTGGGGTTTGATATGCAGTTCCACTAATGACCAGATGGGTATACTACAAAGGAAGTTTAACACAGCTTGGCTTTCTTTAGGTTAGCTGGTCTGGGAAAACCTAAAACCCCAGTCAGAGATATTAGGTATCATAGTTTTCAGCGTTCTCTGTTAAGCCAGGCTTTCTGTGTGTATCTCTGTGTGTGTATTCAGATAAAGGGGGGGATTCATGTGTCATATGACTCATCTTGTGCACAATGTGATGCTTGGGAGCGCCGCCTGCTCCACTAGAGACATTATCACATCACAATGGTAAAATGGCGATAAACGTCTATAAAGACCATTTGCAACACTGTTGCAAATAAGACAGGAAATAATACTGTTGAAAATTGTTAATTTGGGGATTTAGCGCACAGAGACAAAATAAACATTTTAATTTGAGTTATTTTATTGCTGAGTGCATTCTCAGTGCTGCTGTTTATTTCTGCCACAATGACTGCACATTAGAGCTCTGAAAGTTTAAACTGCATGCATTTAAACATTAAATGTTACCGTCTCATAGCCTAACAGAGACATGAAAATCACTTTAGTTTGCCAGCAGATCAGAGTGAAATTATACTGAACGAATAAGAATTCTTGGGGTGTGTTTGCAATTGCGGCACTTTAATTAAAACAAACTTAGCAGCAGATTAGAATCAAATATAAAAACAACCAACATTTTCCACATTACCAAATTAACACATGCATGTTTCAGTGTCAATGAAATGCACAGTTTGCACTCCTGTAATTTTACAATTGTGGTTCACTGGCGAAGTACAACTTACTGTAACAAGTTGGACATAAAAAGCTCTGCTAAATATCACAATAAGTGCATGAGAAAGAATCTAATTTTAAAGCGGACAGGGGCTTTCATTTTATTAATAGCAAATTGTCATGTTTTTGCTTCAGAGCCATCTTTTCAGCAAAACACAGAGATTCTACTTTACTTTTTACTTGACTGAGCTCTGCAATTTGATTTGAAGTTAAAACAAATAACACAATGTGCAAGTACAACATTAAAAGAAAAGTTGTATGTGGTTAGGTCAGGACTTATTTCAGTTATGTCATTGTTCTTGTATTTATTGCTTCTATTGGAAATTAATAAAAACCCATTATTAACAACCTTTTGCGAGGAACCTAGGAGTGATTTCTGACTCTAATCTAACGTTTGACAAACAGATTAATGCTGTAATCAAGACCAGTTTCCTTAACCTTTGGCTACTTGCTAAAGTGAAGCCATTTCTCTATTTTAGACACTTTGAAAGAGCTATCCGTGGCTTCATTTCATCTCCTCGACTACTGTAATAGTCATTACTCTGAAGTTAGTCTGTCATCAATTAGCCATCTGCAGCTGGTCCAAAACACTGCAGCATGATTACTAACTGGCACATGCAAGCGAGGCCACATATCCCCCATACTGGCATATGGGGGACACTGGCTGCCAGTTAGTTTTAGAATTAATTTTAAGGATTTTATTATTTGTTTTTAAGGCGTTGCACGGGTTAGCACCCTCATACCTTTCTGATCTTTTAAATTGGTACACTCCAATGTAGCTTGCCATCACCAGTGTGTGAATGTGTGTGTGAATGGGTGAATGACTGAATGTAGTGTAGCGCTTTGGGGTCCTTAGGGACTAAGTAAAGTGCTATACAAATACAGGCCATTAACTCCTGCAAGATCACTGAGGTCTGCGGATCAATTACTCCTGCCTGTCCCGAGGTCCAGATTTAAGCACAGAGGAGATCGGGCCTTTGCTGTGACTGCTCCTAAATTGTGGAACAAACTGCCCCTCCACATCAGGACCTCACCAACATTGGACACTTTTAAAACCTGTCTGAAAACCCACTTTTACTCCATGACTTTTAAATCAGAATAAGTTTGTACTACTTTTATTTATCTTACTTCTTACTCAAATCTTTTAATTTTATGATTCTTTTTCTTAACTTTTATCATGTCTCTGTATGTTTTTATTTCTTTTGATTATCTTAATTGTACAGCATCTTGGTCAACATTTGTTGTTTTAAATGTGCTATATAAATATATTTGACTTTGACTTTGAACAATTGACTATACTGGATATCTCTGTATCTACTCACATGGCTGCTGTAATTGCGTGAATGTTAATACATTTGTTGTCCAATACCTTTGAGGTTATAAACAAAAACAGAATCAATACCAACTTGTAAATATAAACAAAAGCAGAATGAGTATCAACAAGTAGCCACTTTTGGCAGGAATTGTTCTCCACACCTCCCACAAACTGCACTACATGAAATTTCCCCTGTGTCCTGTGGTGTGCCAATATCCAGGCTGCCAGGGATCTAGAAAGCAGCTGACTAAGAACCAAAACAATGGTGTGTGACATCCCAGTGCTTTCGTGGGCTGGCCATTTGTGTTTTCTTTGTGGTTTTGCTTTGTCATCAACAGTATTGCTTTTTTACTTTCTGCCACAAAGGCAACAATAATCTCTGGAAGCCCCCAGGATCAAAGCATGCATGGCAACAGCCAGAGGGTGGTTTGGGGGGCTATTTCGCCATCAGCCACTACTGTGCAGCGCTCAGTCTAGCATGAGACAGCCAAGGGTGAGCAACCAAGTTTTCACACATTAAAGGTGCTAAGGTGGACCAAGCACTCCGGGAATACCACCAGCCCACGGGAGAAAAGCGTGCCATCATGTTTAAGACAAGCTACCGGCATGAGGTGCACAAGGAAAAGTATGAGCGCTCAGATATCTTTGAGGACGATGCTGAAGAATCTGCAGGTATCTCAGCCATCCAGGGCTGGGAGAGCCTCCAGGAGCTCAACAGCCGTTTTGCCCGGTACATCAACAGGGCAAGAGTCTTAGAGCAGCGCAATGCCGTGTTCCGCAAGCAGCTGGAGACACTGCAGCGAATGGAAGAGGCCAGCGGCTTGGAGGAAGCCTTCACAGAGCAGATTGAAGTCAACAGGCAGCGTATTCGAGAGCTGTTCTCCGACCATGCCAAGCTGCAGCGGGAGCTGAAGGATGCTTGCCGCTTGCTGGATGAATATACCAACAAGTAAGGGAGTGGGTAGTGGCTGGTGTTTTATGTGTGTAACGAGTCAAACTTCTTCCTCAGATATGGAGTAATGAGAAAAATGTTGTTACTATAGAAATGTCATTAAAATGCTAATGAACCCAATACTAAGATGATGATGACAATTGTTGCAAGAAGCGTGGCATTTTTAAAAAAGCCTTCAAATGATCCTATTCTATAATTAAGAATCAGAGTACGGCAGTCAGGAAAATGTGGTATAAATGGTTTAAATCATATGTGCTGTACTGTGTCACTAGTAATTATAAAACACAATGTTAGACATTAAATTGTGATAATGCTGTGAACTGTATAAAGGAATCAGTTTATATACTTTTATATACTTTTTTCCTTTACCCATAACAAAAAAGCAACACAAGCAAACATCCATCCACCCATTTTCTAATGCTTATCCACTCCAGGGTCATAAGGAAAAGTCTCAAATGTTTTTGAAGTGAAGCCCGAAGTATATCCATGGCTCCAGTATACTATTAGGAAAAACAGAGAGAGAGAGATATTTCTTTTGTAAACAAGGTGAATCAGTTGATTAATTGGAACTGTCTAGAAAGGCCTTGTAATCATTTATCTGCAGGCTTTCTTGCTGCATTATTGATCAGTTAAGAATAACATTGACCAGCTTTGGTTGAATTAGCAGATAAAGGCAGGTGGATTTCAGCATGTATAATCGGGATTTTTTTACTCTGACACATTACAAATACAACAGAGTTTGTTCAGCTATCCCTTCTCGCTGTGAGCTTACCATGTCAGCAGGGCATTATATATAAATAATGTGGTGGTATATAGTGTAATCACTGCACTCTGGCTTTATATGAACACATAAATGAGTTTTTTTGTCATTCAGATACAGAAATGAATGTGATTATCAGGAGCAGCTTCGAGGCACACTGGAACAGTTAAACAAGGTAATATCTATAGTTAAAGCTATGTTTGTTTAAGCACCCCTACAAAAGGACATTTATGACTGCGTTTCAGTAAATGTGCACTGTTACTCTCTAACATTTAAGTGTGGAGCATGTAGAGTAAGTAAAAATATAAAAAGCTTCGCTCATGATATTTTGGAAAAATTAAAGTTTGCCTTTTTTCCAATGCATTCTTCTGTATTTTAAAAACTGAAGAAAAGCAGAACCACAATGAAAAGATATTTCATCTGAAAAATATATATATATCAGTATAAAGGATGAGATATAATTCATTTAGATTGAAAATACCAGAGCGCTACCACTATGACACTTTGTGGGACAGTAGAGAATTTTCTTCATTGTTATTTGAATGCAGTCTGCCACTGATGTTTTTGTTAAAGAAAAAAAAAACAACATTGTGGCGTTCAGTTATTTTTTCCTCTCTTGGGTCTCTTTACCTGCAGGAGGCTGACAGCGCTCTGCTGAGAAACCTGGAGTACCAGATTCAGTCTCAGTTCCTGCAGGATGACATCAGTTCCACCAGAGACAGACACAAGAAGGTCAGTACTCTAATGGGAAATGATCAAAGTTAACCTAAACCAAAAAAAGGAAATTACTTATTGAGCTTTGCTAACTACTAATCCTCTTAACATCTTATTTAATCATACATGAAGTATTCTCAGCACAGAAGGCATTAAGAGCTCACTGAGATCTGACTTCTATTCTGGCAGTGAATAGTATTAACAGCCAACTTAGCGACATAGCAACAAAGCATGTTTGCCTAAGTCATTAGAGATTACTATATCCTATTTCATATTTATCTCATTTTTTTATATACATGGCAATATCTTTTCTAGACAGATCTTGATTGAATACTATGATTGCTACTTGAAAGATTTACAGCACACCAGATTCTCCTGAGGCTAAATGTAGTCTGCAAAAGCACTACTTTATTAAACATTACTAGAATAACATGGACTTTTTTTCTGCATATTTACACGAGATTATCATTACCTAACTCATGTTTAGGGTTCATAATTAGCAATGCTAATACTTTAGTTGCTATCAGCAGATATTATACTGCTGAAAAAAAGAAAACGTAGAAAAAAGGCAAAGTCATTGTTGTGCTTTGTGCATTAAGTTTCCTTCAAAACTCATTTGCAGTAACAAATTATGCTAATTTAAAGGGAAAATAAGCAAATGCTGTAATGACGTGGATTAGAGGTTTCTAATCTGCTCTGCTTGTTTATGCCATGTGTCTTTAAAACATCAAACAATGGTTAAAACTCTATAAAACACAAATTTTTTATCAACTACAAACAAAGAGCGCTCATATAATAACCCCCTTTCAGTGTTTAATTACGCTCTGGCATCTTGAAATTGTTTTTTGACAACATAAATAAACTCAAGAGAGTTTTTTTGGTCTCGATTTATTGCCTATTCCCCACTCAGTCCTGTTCCTTTTGACCAGGCAGCCCACCTCAGGCTGCAACTCTTTGTTGTGACTCAAATCCTTGAAATTATTGCCAGTGGATATATTATGATGTTCCTGGGGATTTGTGAATTTACTGTCGGTGATGTGAGCGGGGAAAGTATTGCTCAGAAAATGCTCATCATATGACTGGAAAGCACATAGAAAAAATA
This sequence comes from Neolamprologus brichardi, assembly GCF_056152115.1. Taxonomy (NCBI): domain Eukaryota; kingdom Metazoa; phylum Chordata; class Actinopteri; order Cichliformes; family Cichlidae; genus Neolamprologus; species Neolamprologus brichardi. The sequence goes on from NC_142116.1 coordinate 13,699,893, forward strand.
AAAATAGACCCTCTTTTGTGATGTAGCAATAGCTAGAAGGTCCAAAACAATGGCTGCAAAAACACTGAAATAAAACAAGACAGCATACTTTGCACAGAATTTCATGCCTAAGCATTTTCTCTCCTTTTTACTTTCACCCAGCAGCGTGTTTGGTAATGAATTAATACATGACTCTGCAATACTGAGATCATGAGAAGATCAATGGGCACTACTGTCAGTGTATTATGTCGGAAATAATAGAGTCCTCTCACATGAATATTGGGCTTGTGGTCTCGAGCTTTGAAGTATCCTTGTGGAAAGACTCTGAGCTCAGCCTATTACAAAAGGATTTGGACAGAAAGTCTCGGCCATGCTCGAAGTAAATGTTGTTCCATTTATAAATACATTTCAGCTAAATGAAAGCCTTTTATCAAATATTTCATTTTCAGCTGATTTTCAATAGATTGTGATAAAGAAAGGAGAAAGGTTTGTTAGCTGAAGATTTTAGTCTACAAAGTGGAAGAGTTACAGATTAATTATTTTTATTTTCATTTTACTTTTGCAGAGTTTTCTTACTAAAACTTTCCTTTTATATTGTCTTTCTCTCCATAGAACCTCGCAGAGATCCAAACCTATGTAAACATTTTAAAGCAAATCAACCAGACGCTCCCCCTTGTTCCCAATGTGTCAGTTGGCATCTCCGAGGTGAGGTCACTAATGCTGTCATTGTGTGTGTGTGTGTGAGTGTGCATGGCCCTCCCTGGGGGAGAAGATGGTGTTTGCATGTGTGCCAGCCCCGGCTACGTGTCTGGGGTTGATGAGGTTACTGGCTTCTCTGTCCAATTGGTTGCCTGGGACTGCATCTGTGTTTTTGTATACGTGTGTGAGTGCATGTGCAGAAAGCACAGGAGAGAGACAGTCACAGTGCCATCCAGACACATTGACAGGCTTGCAGTATGAGAGTGTCAGGGCACATAATGAAGCAAATGCTGTGAAGAACGGCTGTGCATGCTAATTTTCTAGTAGCGGCGCCACAGTGACAAGCGTTTGTGTAGCAAATTGGAGATTTATTTATATAAACATTTCTCAGAGGCATGTTGACTCTAAATGCAGAAATTGTTTAATTGGTTGGATTAAGTCTCTGCGGGTACTAACAAAGAGCCACAACTCTTGGCTCTGCTGTGCTGAGCTGACATCCAGTGGAAAATAAAGTGTAAGCAAGTGGGCATGACTTGTGCATGTGTGGCAGTTCCAGATGTTTCCACAAAGGACAAAGGAGGACACTGATTGCTGATGAAAATGGAAACTGTGTGGCCTTTGGAATCGACAGACCACTTTGAATTGATAGATATAATTTTGTTGCACATGTACAATGACAATAAAGGGGTGTTTTATTATATTCTACACTCTAGTCTAGTCTATTATATTTAACTGGGTTGAAATGGGGTATTCTTTCTTCTGAAAAAGATAAATGAGGGTATTTTTTGGGGTATAGTCACCCTACAGGGAGGTTTCAAGAACATCAAATACATGTATACTGCAGATTACTGAAACTACCAGTTTGCCCAGTTAGACTTTAATATGTCACATTGTATTTATGTTATCTTTCATGTCATCTTGAGCTCTAGAAATCAAAGCATGTCTTTTCGGAAAAATATTGGCATGGGCATTTTTTGAGAAAATTGTGAGACATCACTTCTCCTCAACAAAACTTTAATAATATTTATTGGTAGCAGTAATTAATTTAAAGTACATGTGAAGTGTTTTGTATGTTTCTTGGTTTCTTTTTAGTTGTTTTGAATGGAAAAAATGAAATAAACTTATCTTCTAAACCTTTAAGCTATATAATAACAATTAAGCTATTTCAGTCTTATAAATGGATGCCTTTTAAAGGACAGAGAAGCACACCAGCTTGTGACTTCAGTGATGCAGATGTGACTGTCTCTATCTTTGAGGCAAGATTAAAAAAAAACATTCTGGGCACATTGTGAGCCAAGCTGATCTCTGTATACTGTATTTGACTCACTGACCTGCCAGCAGTTTGAATGCCTTGCCATGAATGTAATGTGAGTAATTATGAACATTTATCAAATCCCAATGTATCTTTAGTTCTACTTGCAGCCTTTAGTTTAAGATGACCTAAAAAGTGTAAATTTCAGAAACGTCCTCTTAGTTTAACCTTTTATTTTACAGCAGAACAGCCGCACGTATTAGAGATTGTCAGAGTAGTACAAACTTTTACTGCAGTAGCTGATGATACGTTTCAAGTATGGATTGGAAAAAATGTACAAATGTTAATAATGTCACTTTCAACGACAACAGCAGAAAAGCCAATAAGTATTAAAAAATTACAAACTGTTAAGATCTAAAAGGAATGCATTTCAAATTAACATAAAAAGCCACAAAATTCATTAAAAATTCCTTACTTCGGGAAGAGAGACCTTATTGCTGGCTAAGTATGTGTGGTATTACCTTCATGTTGTAGAGACGCACTGCATTTGTCTGCATGTGTTCACTGATTTGTGCTCCATGTGTGAAGGAGCAGGAGAAGCTGCTGGCCCAAAAAAAAGTACCAGTGCTACAGAGTCAGCTGGAGGAATACAAGAGTGCCCTCTGCCAGCTGCAGGCCCAGAAACAGCGACTACAGACTGAGGTGGGTCACCATGACAACAGGAGGTTTCACCTTAATTACATCATGTTTTTTCTTTTTTCTTTTCTTTCCTTTGCTCTTTTTTTTTTTTTATTGCCAAGCTGATATTTATAGAAGCACACAAAAGGATTTCTCAAAGAAGCCAAGAGTGTTTTTATTAGAGGAAAACTATATTCCACAAAGACCAGTCCAAACTCCCAGTGGCTGCTGTAACTAAGCTCACTTTTAGCGTTAACTGATGATTCATTTGGTCTAATTCTGCTAACATTATTCAGTTACAAAATACACATCTGAAAGACTACAATATCACACTGCTCAGTATTTGATTTTTCTCAGACCAAAATTCCAAAATCAGTATTTATTCTGATATCTTTGCACATTTGAAAAGCTGCATTTTGTGTGCTTTTGTTCAAGATGACTCAAATATGCTGTGTATGTATTTCCTTGTCTAATTAATCAATCCTTTCCATTCTAATGCATAGAGTGGGCTGTTATACAATTTATTTACAACAGTTTACATTTTTCAGTATATATATATATATATATATATATATATCAATCCGCTGTTCTATGAATTGTGTTTCAGTCTTTATTTTCCTACACTTGGATCTGTAAGATATCCATATCAGTGGACATCCTTAGATATACATGCAACTCTCGCTCTAAGTTCAAAATCCTGGACTGAGAGATAAGGATCCTTTAAAGCTATTCTAGTAAAATTCAAAAGTTGAAACACGAAGCTTGAAATCGAGGTAACAAGTTCCCTTTAAATAGGTTTTCACCTAACAGCGTCATTATGCCACAGCAAAAGATGCTGCAAATGTGCCACTAGGTGTCAGCAACGGCCCTGCTGTGGAAGATTAATAAGCTAAAAGGTAGAGTTTTGTCAAAGTAGTGTGTCCTTTCATGAAAGAGAAACAAAGCAGTGCTTTATTTCAATAGCACAGATAACTCAAAAATAAATATATTGCCTGCACTGATTTCAAAGCACCTGTTCTTTCATCTGGCTGCTTTGCTTTTGATATAAAACCTCTGTTATATGTACAAATAACGATCTTCAGTCAGCTTTCGTTATGCACTTTACATACCTGTCTATTTGATCCTGCAGGTATAATAAAGATGCATCCAGTGCCATTTAGTTCATTCGCAATATTTCTTAGACACATTGCATTACCGCTAATAACGTGAATTTCTCCTTGAAATCACCCTTGTCTATTCTTCTCTGCCTCTTTCTATTCTATCAGTCTACAATGTTGGAGCAAGCCATCAAAAACACACAGGAGAGCTATGACGATGAGATCCAAATGTACAATGAGAAAATCGAATCTCTGCGGAAAGAGATTGAGGAAACTGAGAGGTCCTTGGAGAAGTACACCAACGAATGTCGCCACCTGGCAATGTATCAGACATCCCTTGAGAATGAGTTGGAGAGGTACAAGAGGATCATTGAGAATGAAGATAACAGGTAGGCTAACACCACTTTGCTTCTATTACACCTAAAGACACACTCGCGCACACCTGAATGAGAACATTAGTTGCTCACTTCACTGAGTGATCACTAACAGGAATGTCACATACTGCTGGCGCTCAGTAAATCTGATACAGAGCAATAAATTCATTTAAACGAACAAATTATCACACGGCTAAAAAGGTTTAATCACACAGTCAGCGTGAGCATAGTCTTGCAGCAGCTAAAATAAATGAAATTTTAAAAAATAAAAATAAATTAAAAAAAATAAATTAAGTTTCTGAGATCAGCATAGATTCAGGCAGTGCACACTTCTGTAAATATTGTCTCTCTTAAGACCCTACAATAATAGAGAGAAACAATCAGAGAGCCCTCTATGAGAAAGCCTTTGGCAATGGAGCTATTTTTTATTAACAGGCTGAGAAGTGATGGGAAAAAGAAAAGAAAAAATAGAACATGTTCAAAACAAGACAAATTTGATGTACGTCTTGCAAAACATCCTTTTAATTGTGTGTAAAATCTTCAAAATTTAAAACATTAATACTGTCATGGGTAATTTGTAATTGGGCAAGTATTTTTATGTATCACCTTTGTGGCTTTTTTGACACTTAAAGCCAAAACTGCCAGCATAACTTCCAGGGTCACTTTCTTGAAAGACCTTTGGTCACCTGGCCTAAGGCGTCTAAGGAGGTTAGATTTGCTCCTTATGACACTCAGTAGGTTTATTTTCTCTGTGCAATCCACCAACAGATGGCACCGTGTGACAACAAATGTGTCCTTCCTTACCAGCTCAAGGATTTTTGTTTTCATGTAAGATTGCCTATATTTAGGTCATTTTATGTGTTATGTGTTATTTCATATTTTGAATCATATGAATGATCAGGTTCCTCTGCACAGGAAAACTGTTCAGAACATCACTGTGTAACAATTTACTGCTCCCTTTCCTGTAGGTTGAATTCAGCAATAATTGGCACTCCCATTACCCTGCTTACCCCTAATTACCGCTACACTCCCAGATCTACTGCATCAAGCAGAGGGAGAGGTAAGATCACCAAGAACATAAAACATAAAACAGCTAGTTTCAGTCGCAGTCGTTATAGTTGAGACACCAACACGAGTCTTTAAAGATTATGTCTAATAAAAGCAATGTCCTTATAATATTTAGAATTTACAAAGATTTAATAGTGCTGGTGTATACATTTTTTAATTTTATTTATTTATATCTAGTTGATCTAAACCTCATTTGCGTCTAGATATCACACAGGCTATTCAGGAGATCACCAGTATCAAGCCACGACAGAAGATAATGGTTAAGAAGGGCCTGAAGAAGAAGGATCTGACCCCAAAAGATGTGATGGACTGTGGCCAGGAGGAAGAAAATGGAGCCAGTGGAGAGGGTCCAAATGAAGAAACGAAGGGGGTCAAGTCTGAGGAGGTGAAAGAGGAGGGGGTGAAGAGAGAAGAGCAGAGACCTGCTCTCAGTGGAGTGTCTCCACAGGATGTTCCAGATGGAGCTCAGATTAGCAAAGCCTTTGACACTCTCTGTAACATTGTCAGAGAAAGAATGAGGAAATACAAGAAGCCTGAACCAATCGCTGATTTCTACACCAAGGGTCGTTATGTGCTTGTCACCGGTGACGCAAGCTACCTAGATCCCTGCTTCTACACCTCCACACCATCAGCTGGCCACATCTTTGTTACTATCAGAGATGGAATGATGGCTCCCTATGAACCATATGGACGTGACACACCATCCCCTCCACCTCCTCAACCCATGGTAGATCCTAGGCCTCTCAGTCCAACCGTGCCCACCTCTGGAGGAGAAGGAAAGGAGGATAAAAAGGGTGGAATACAAAAGGATAACGGAGAAAAAGGTAAAAACAACAATAGAGAGCCTCGACCTCACTCAAAGGAGCCAAGACCAGTATCTCCACCCTCTGGCCCAAGCTCTGGCCCCAAAGATCCCACCCCAGGTGCTAAACATCCCAAGAAAACTAGGGATGACAACGGCCCAAGCGGGCCCACTCCAAAGCCTGCACCTCGTGGTGCCAGCACCAGCTCCAGTTCAAGTTCCAGCACTAGCACCAGCACCAGCTCGACTAGCTTTACTCCAGATGCCATGACTTACGAGAAGCTGGAGGTTGTGGAGTCCGTGGAAAAGTTCTCCAATGGCCGCAAGATGAAAGGTTATGAGGAAACTTCCGTGGTGGTGGAGACCATGATTGAGAAGTCCAGCAAGAAGAAACACTGAAACCATGTCACCTGACATAAAGGGTCAGAAAACCAGGACCCTACATGAGACAGGTCCTCTAGATGGAAGATAATATTGATACACTCGGACTTCATAACCACCACTGTTTCTAAAACTACTGTTTTAACTCTAATGTTCTTGTCTCTTAGGGAGACCATCCACACATAAAGAGCAACTAGACATTCCTGCTTTGATAAACATTGCTCTTCCATTTGCTTGCAGTCTCTGGTCTTGCGTCCAGAATATGTTTTGCAGGTTCCATAAGTACTGCTGTTGTTGTTCGAGATATTCACCCATACTCATGCTGAGTCCTTTACTGTCTGAAAACTTGGAACAATGAAAAAAACAAAGCGCCACCTATAAAAAGAGAGAAAAAACCCAAAAAATTGAAAACAAAAAGCTGGGCCACCCTTTTTGAACTATGTCTTAGAACTCTGACCTTCCCCTTTTTAGCTCAATTGTTCAATTGGATGCCACTGCCTGCCCTCAGCACAATTTTGCTGTGTATTAATTTGCTTTGATATATTTAATAATAAAAAAAAGACCCAAACATCAGTTGATACATTGTTGTGTTTGCCTTCACATAACCAACATGTAGCAAGCACCTTATACGTTCTATTAATATATGATAAAAGTCTTTTTTTTACTGGACATTGTAGGTGCCTTTGAACATTTACAAATGGCTCAGAAGGTCTTACTGCAAAGGCTGCAGCATCTGCAAAAAGAATAATAATAAGATTTTTTTTAATGTGACCTTACCTTGTTCATAATGTAAGACAATTGTAGGAAACAAACAAGATACAGAGTATGTAAAACACTTCAGAGAAGATTCCTAAGACGTATTTGAACAGATTAGTATGAAATCTCACTTTATAAAAATGCATATATTACTTGGATTACTGCTATTAATTGTGCTAACTTATTTGAGTAAGATTGAATAATGGCTGAGATAATTAAAAGTCTTCATGCTAGTAATGGTCTTTTCCCACATTCTCTCCTCATAAATGAACACTGATTTAAATTTCTGCCCAATAGAGGAAGTGGAAGTAAGCTGTAAAAGCAATTTACTGACATTAGATTTTAAGAGCAACAGTTGCTTACTTACATACCAAACTGCACACTGAAATTAGCACAGGCATTAGCATTCATTTTGGATTATGAGGCAGCCTGATGAATGCATATCTGACATTCACATTGCTTTTAGTTCGGGTTGCATCTGGGTAGCTAGTTCAGACAATTGCTAGATTTCTGCTCTTTGCTGCTGCTCCTCTTTCATTCTGAAAGAGTTTGTTTTGTAGGAAAGTAAGTGTTTTAGTTCTCTTTAGACGATTCTTACTGAGTGAAGGCTCTTTGTTTTAAATATTTACAGTCAATAGGCTGTAAATAATTTATATGACAGTGATTTATTGGTGCTACATTTTGCTTCTATAAATAAAGGAAGTGTCTATAGTACCTAGGCAAGGAGCATTTTAGGGGGGTTATTCTGTTTATTGAACAGCACAATACAGAATGAAAGAAGCCTGGGAAAGATTAGACGATTTTACTTGTTGATGTGTTTTACAGTAGGGTGACTGCTATCCCACGGTGATCCTGCCTGTGCTCCAGTTTTAGTGGAGCACATGCAGCATCATGTAACTGAGAATGGCTGGTTTTCTACATGCATTCACTGCCTTTGGCGGCATATTTCAAATCACTCAAGTGCTTTAATAAACAGCTGAATAGATTTATTATAGTCCATCAAAGATTATGAAATATGAACTGATGACTACAGGCTGCAAAATGAATTACACATTCTTTCCATGTTTATCTAAACAGTGCATGTCACAAAAATATAAACAGAAAGAAATAGCACTGCTCTGTTTGCAAGATATTAAACTTTAAGTAGAATGGCACAGAAAATCATTTACAGTCACAAACTGTACAACATTTGGCAGAAGAGAGGTGTAGGGCAGTTAAAGCAAGAGCATGAAAGAGTGGCTTGCGTTTGCTTTATGTACAGTTCTGTAGAGTGTAAAAACCCAAGTGATATAGTTTGTTTTCTCTCTATAGAATAGATTATTGAAGGTTACACTTTTATCATGACTGGATTACAAGAAACATTCATCGAAGGGGCTAATTTTAACATCTGATAACAAAAAGCAGAGACAGGAGAGGAACGGAGGTAGACCAAAGGGAGGATAACAAGGGACTTAGGAGAACTTAAGAGATGCAGTGAAATTTTAGAGAAGGACAGAGCGAGACTGCAGAAGGAAGATAGGTGATAGGTGAGCTGGCAACATGCAGATGGGATTCTAGTTGTTTTTACTGAGCAAACTCTTCAGACTTCTCTCTACAGCCTCATCCAGCTCCTCCTCCAGCTCCTCCTTTTTGGACATGGCCAGTTTGGACTGATAATCACGTACTATCTGGTCTATATAAGGGGCACTTTGTGTTCCGTGCAGCATGAGAGTCCACTCCTTCAGGACCCCTCGCTGTGGCTCGTCACCCTGAAAGCCCACCTCAAGGACCCAGGTCCCACGGGGGTCCTCTCCCCAGGTATGCGTGGTCATGAAGGGCCACTTGTCAAAGCCCACCTTGGAGTCATCATCACGGGGCCTTCGGCTCAACAGTATGGATTTTGTGCCCATTGGTGAGGTCATGTTGATGTTGAGGTCACCACGGCGGCTGGCATTGACAGTGACTACAGCCTGAACATGCTCCAGGTAGCGGACAAAGTTGTCCTTTCCCTGACAGGCTTCAGTGGTTATGGCCAGCACCAGCTTGTTACCAGACTGGATTTTACTGGGGAAGAAGAATCAGATTGGAGAAATGAAAACTACATGTTAGAGAAACATAGCAAAGTAACATAACAGCTATAAAAGAGAATGATGAAACAAGACCATGTAGTATGTGTAGTAAGTATTATATGGCACTGGACAATGGCACTGGGAATCCCTGAATGTAATCATGAGAGAACAGGTGAAAGAACCGTTACCTTTTACCTGCTCTTATTTTAATGTTCCAGTAAATACAGCACCTGACCTATTTTTTTCAATAGAACCAGCCAACCCTGACAAAAAAAGGAAGCACCTTTTTTTCTTGTTCCCTCATTGCACAAAAGCATTCATGACTGTCATGTCTGATTAATTTACTCTGTACTTTTTTTGTTGCAGTGAGAATAATATGCTATTTGGTCAACACTAAAAGACCACATACTTGATATTCTAGAAGTAACCAGTTTGCAGTCTAAAGCTTGTTTTCCAAAATTTAGAGCACATATGTCATAAGTTCTTCTTACTCAGTAATTTCACATGTGTTCCCTATTTGTTAAATTGACTGGTAGTTGCATAGCACCTTTTTACTACAAGTCTCACACAGTGTGTTTATTCTAATAGAATAAATTATTGCATATGATCAAAATTTCTAATGATTTCTAGGCTCATCATGAGATTTGCTGTTTGCTATGATGGCTGGTTTCACAAGTGTTGTCGCTTTTTGGTTGGTAAGACATACTTTTATATCTCCCTGGGTGATGGGAAGAAAGAGTGGGAACACAGCAGGGTAGGGGTGGTGGCCAAAGGCTGTGAAGAGGCTTAATAACATTATTAGAGGCTAAGGCCACATCACAGCAGTGGGAAATGGGCCTGGTTTAGGGGGCGAAGAGAGGGAAGCAGAGAAGAAACACAGAAACTGAGAGAGAGAGAGATGCATGGAACAGCATTCAGTTTGAAAAATGATTAATAGAGCACTATGCAGAGCACAGCGAGGTGAGTGCAGTGGTGAGCTAATGAAGTAAATTGCTATTCCCAGAAAAACAGAACAGCTCGTAGCGCAGTACTGGACAACAAGTTACACCCTGTGATAAGAAATTTGACATAGCCAAATATAAGAGCTTTGTTTTTTCTCCATCAACATTAGAAGTGTTATATGTAAAAAGCCCATACTGTAAAGAAGAAACACTTCTTTAAAAACATGTAGTTAATGTCTGGATGTACTACAACAGCTTTTCTTGGCATCTTCATTTTTAAAAGCATTATTCTTGGGGAGTTAACTCATGATTTATTTTTTTTATTACAGCGTGTGCATATGAACCTAAAAGGGGGATCTTGTGTGCAGCAGCTGCATTGTGCCTATCAGTTAACATGCAAGAGTAATTACAGCAGTCAGCCGTGGAGCAGGGACAGAGATGCCTCTGAAGGGCAGGACCAGTGGAGATTAAAAACAAACCTGCCACACAGCGTGGCACTGTGTGCCAGCTCCACTGATAATGAGAAGTTCTCCTCCAGCAAAGTAAGCTGCAGCGAGCCCGAGCAGCTATCAGATCAGTGCTGAGAGTGTGTTTGCTAGAATGGCGATGTTAGTGTTTATTGCTTTTCTCCGCTGATACAATATCATCAGAGGTGGGCTCGTTGTAATTATAGCTCTACCACAATAGAGGCAGCAAAAACCCTGCAGTGCTGCTTTGGAAACAGTGAACTGATGAAAAATATGGCACAGCCAGTATAGCTTTCAACACACCACTCAAAAGAAGAGAGAGGTTTCTTTTGGAGCTTCTTACCTATGAACATCACCCGCTACTCATTTTTCCCTGAGATATGCAAACCTTTTTCATGTCAGTGTAAAAAATAGGTTATTTTTTGTTTGGGGGTTTTGTTTTGTTTTTTGCACTGGAAGCTTAAATATCCAGATAATGATGGCAGTGTAAAGTCACCAGCACTCTGTATAAGAGAGCAGGTTCTTTCCACCATTTGCATGTGGTCTCTCCAGGGATGCAACAAAAGCTGTACCATGCTCTTTTTTTATGTGTCACTGAACTCAGGGGAGGGACACACAGACACACAGACACACGCAAGCACACAAAGGAACATTTTCACACCATGTTGTCGTGACTGAATCGTCTGTGAAGCTCTGATTAGAGACCGAAATAAGGTACTGTGGGTGTTGATGGTGGAAGAAAATACAAAGACGGACTGCATTCACTCAGCTTTTTATCTTCACCCACACACTGACACTTTCACAATACATGTTAGAGCATTACTTTAGGTCACACACATCTACACAAATGTACACCTCCGCCAGGATTGATGGCATTTCCAGGGAACTCCAAGCCTACTTGTGTTGCTCTAATTAGAGCAAATAAGAGGGATGGAGGAAACCACCAGGCATCGCACACTTAAACTCAAAGCCTTACGATATGACAGATGAATGGATACCAGAACCCTTGTGACTGGTGCAGTGGTGGGACAGGGGAATCAGAGGAAGGAATCAGAGGACGACAGAGATGGAGATTGGAAGCACAGTGAAGTGAAAGCAAGGCTGTAGATGGACAAAATACAGGGAGAGATCATGTACTAATGTAGTGAGGATAAGACGAGAGGGAGGACGCATTAACTACAGCTGCATCTGTGAAATATGAGGGCAGAGACTGAAGCTGCCAGAGCTCAAACTGATGTAGTTAACATTATTTCATGTGAGAAATGCATCATGCTTAGAATGATATAGTCATTTTAAAGGAATCCCATCCAAAAAACTATATTGCCTCCTTCCCACCAACTCCTGATGTAGCCACAACTTGATTACGCACTCAGACATATGACTCATAAAGGTCACTTGTAACAGGCATGCAGTTTTAAGCATGTTACATATTCCCTTCTGTGCTTTAGTAATTCTGTTGCTAAAGATGCTCTCCAGATATTTTTTAGACATAGATTTCTTGTGAGTGCACACTGGGAAACAACAATAGTAATGGTAACATTAGCAAATTAAAGGAAAACCAACAAAATTTTAAAGGTCTCATGAAATCTCCTGGAGACAAGGACCAAAGCTGTTGTTTTATAGGTGGTGGAGTAGAACGTTACCTTAGACATCAGGTCAAAATCTCGCTTAGGTTGTGATATAGTTCACTGTGTACTTCATATTATTGTCATACTCAAACATTCAGTGACTGCTTGTATCCTATGGTTTGGAGTATTGACATCCTGGAAGAGACCACTCCCAGCAGAACAGAGGTGTTCCATCATAGGATAAATATAATTATCATCCATAGCAACTTTGTATTGATTTGTAGGAAAGCTTCGCACATATGACACATCTGGACCCAAACCATGCCAGCAGTTCCCCTACCCCTCACCCTCACGGCTTTAGAGAACCACCATATCACCTTTCTCCGTAGGCGATTGCAGGCTTTTCCTTTATTTTGTCCCCTATCTGTAGTTGTATTGACACAAAATACTTCTGGTAAGTGCAGACTTCATGATGTGCACTCAGTCACTTCCCTTTAACAGATAAATTAGTCATCTGATAAACTGAGCGCATACGTCATTCTTCGCGATGAAGGTCAAACATCCCAGGGAAGTAAAATTAGCAAAACTGTCACTATCAATCAAAACAAGACAACACTAGACAAAATGCTCAAATCTATATGACCACTTTAGATGTTTGATTTAAGCTGAAATTTAGAAATGTAATTCCTCCTCTGCCAGTGTTGATCTTTTAGAGGTTCAAGACCAGCAGAGAGACTGATGACCCAATCCAAACATTACAGCATCATGAAGTAGACACTCCCTTTGCAATGTTTTATTGAATTGGGCTGTACTGGGATTACCCAGTAATTAGTTGAGTGTGTCTTTTGCACTCAGCAGGGTTTCCCTTTTAAACTTTTGGGGAAAAAAAGCAGTTTGAGATTGTGGACTATACGTACATACACAGCGTACATATGTAATATGCAGCATTTGGGGCACAAGAAAATGCAGAATAAGTAAAAATGTGACTCACTGGACTTCCTGAATGGATCCAGCTACACAATGAAAACGCTCAGGCACAGTTTTCCATTCCTTTGCCATTTTCACCATGCCCCCAGCATCCAGCACGCCATAGCCAAAAAGGTGATTGAACTCAAGTCCCACGCCATTCCTTCGCCACTGGTGAACTTCGTCATGGAGCTGGTTTCTCTTAGAAGTTAGGACTGACAGGTGCTGCATGTCTCTCCATGTCAGGTTAGGGCTGTGATGGATTGACAGTCATAAGCATACATATGACAAAGGCAAGGGGGGGAAAAAAGAGTGACAGAGAAGAGACAGCATTGTAGGTTAGCTGTGGTAGGGCTAACTAGAAAAACACGGAAAGCTTAGTTACAAGTGGTAAAAGCAAAAGAAAACAAATGTTACGATTGTAAACATTTCTGATTCGTGGGTTTGCTGAAATTAATTCAATTATCTAAAACATCATCGAGTCTATGCTTGGAGGCAGAAAGGTTGCTTTTGTCTGTGTCTCCCTCCATTATATTGGCTGTGTGTAGTGACAGCTTTGTTCTGGCTGACTCACTGACTCCTGCTGCTGCACGATTCAAGTGTGTTTGGGCAGTAAAAAGGCTTGTGGGTTATTTGCTGCCGGACAGGGTGAGCATCCGCTCCTCCCAACAGCAACATCATTATTGTGTGTGCAAAGCAAACACCATTTCTTTACTCAACTTTACTATCTGGTGTTAGTTAAAGGCAAGAGAATTTTGTCACCCTTTAACGTGAGAAATGAAGCATCTGAGAAAAGGAAACGTCTCCCCCCGAGGATTATAGAAGCTGCAATTCTCTAGGTTTCATCATAATGTGTGGGTGGGTTTGCTTAAGTGGTAAATGTTTTCAATTACTTTCTGATCCACAAGGTTCCTTTTCTTTAGAACTAATGAAACTCATAAAGTGAATTCTATCTTGTAATGGAGTGTAAATGGCATGATTAACAGATTTAGTATGACACATCAAGAATGGAATCCATAGATTGCAAAGATTAGCCTCCAGACAGAAATGTTTTCAGCAAGCTAAGATAATAAGTGTTGTTTTTTTGGTATCATCTGGCATATAGGGGAAAGTACTGAACCCTCATAAAAGAAAATGAACTGAATTTATTTTAGCCTTGCACTAAGGTATAAAGAGCATTGATCCAGGGTTATTTGTGCCGTTGGTACAAACATACATTGAGTCTGTGCTCTGTGGGCGTTAGAGTGAGTGCAGTTTTTCCTTTTCACAGTTGTGATAAATAAGCAACTCTGTGAAAAGTGGAGAGATTATTTGTGCTCTCAAGGAGTTTAGATGCACACAGACAGAGGACGTTAAAGCCATTACTTCAGAAATACACAAAAGCTCGAGGTTGTACTTAAAAACAAACTGAAGATTGTCCAGATCTAATGGTTAAAATTATACCTTGTAATTATCACTTTCTCCAGCAGAGTGAAGTTGAATAAGGAAACCTAATTATGTTTTTATACAGACAGTCTGTCTAAATCAATAATCGCAATTATTATAGCACTTCGAAAGGGCCAGTAGAGTACATACTTAGCCTCAAGAGCCAGAGCAAAGACACCAGCTGCCTCTGGCGCTGCTGCTGAGGTTCCCGAGTGACGCAGTGTGCAGTTCCCATACAGATCTGTAGTAGCCTAAAATAATCACAAAAAGGCAACTTTATACGTAGAAGATCAACATTTTTTATTGTTTAAATTTGTTTTTAGAAGGCACTCTTCAAGTACAAGTGAAAAATATATATATCAAAGTAATTTGAATCTTTATTTTGTGTAGTTGATTTTGCCGTTGTTGCAAATATGCAAAAAGATGTAATGTTATAATCAAAATTTCATTTTAGTAAGTCAGTAATATGTTATAATAATTGTTGTATTAAATCAGATAACTCAATATGCATAAAGAAAATCTGATATTTCTTCATATACGGTACACAATTTCATTAAAGGACTTTGTGAAATACAAATAAATGTTGTGGACACGGGGAACAAGGACAAAAAAAATTGTATGAAATAACAGTGATTTTGTCTGAAATAGACACAGTTGTGTAGTGGAAATCGGTGCATGTGCTTAGCAAGACGTCTGAAAGCCACAACTCCAGACCTGTTACTGAGCCATTATGAAATTTAAAAAGCAAACGTTAGGCCAAAAATGGGAAAAATTACAACGGCTGGTCTACTCGGTTCCCGCTTACAGAGTGACACGTGATGCAAGCCAGGGGCAAACATGCTGTTGTCCTATTTTGAACCATATTGCTGGCATCAAATTAAAAACAAGCACAAATTTTAAAAGAATATATACATTCATGCATTCAATTTTTTGCACTTGACATGTTGTATTTATACTATTTTCAATGAAATCCTTTATTTAACGTGTTTTCGTTGTCTTTGCATATATTATCATTATGTTAGTGAGAGTGCACAAGATACAAAACAACCTTTTTATTATGTTTCTGCACAAATATGAAAAGACATAGAGAGATGTGCATGACCAGGGTGCTTTGGCTGAACTGCTGTGCACACACATTGAGAAAATGTTTATGTCTCTGGATAAACAGTGTTTTCAATTTTAATTTGTCCTTAATTAGAAATGATAACAGACTGACATTAATTAGAGGGGAAACCCTTGGGAAGATCCATGACTTTGTCAACAGCCAAAGGTGATTTGCATAATCGCTTATGCTGCCTTTGCATGCTTCATTCACAGCATGTTATATAGGATGTTGATCAATTTATGTGCATACAAAGACAGAAGAGCAATTTTTATTATATATTATTATCCTGGGATTATCCTAAAACAACCCAAGATGTCATGTATTTGTTCTTTGCGTAAATGTGCAGATAGGCTTTAGTCAGCTGCACTTACACACACTCACACAAACACACAGACATCCATTATGCAATTAAATGCTGGGCTGTACGTCACAATGAGGAGCAATTCTTCTGTCAGAAACTGACAGCTTCATAAGTTACATTCATAGTATCTTCTGACTGCATGGCGAATTGAAAAGCTATTTCCAGTTCCATCTATGAATCAGAAGAGTCATCGTTTAAAGGCATTTAACATCACAAACGAGCCTTGAGTCATCTTTGAATGGAAAAAGATCAGGGACCCTGAACTATCAAAACATTTGATAGACATTACGGCAAACATTTGAGGTTGTTTCTTCTTTCAGAACTGTGTTGCACATTGAGATCAAATAAAGCACAAGCACACTCACCACTCCAGCCTCTGGGTTCCTCTTCCGTCCATTACTGAATGTAGATGCCAGGGTGGATGAGCAGCTCTCGTCATACAGAGCAGTGCGCCCATCGTTGATGGCAGAGTTGATGGAGATTGTCCACATACTTGAGGCATAACCATCGCAGTTACAGTCATCATAGCTACCACCATCTCCTGAGGCCCAGACATAGATGCTGCCTTTCCCTCCGCGCCCCTAAAACAACATTATCATCATGATCCTAGTGAAATAAAAGTGTGTCACAGTGCTTCTCTTTTTCGCTGGAATTCATTTGGGTGAAATGAAAATTGGAAATCTGAGAGTTTATGATGCACATCAATGCGTGATACTTTGCTTAGAACTTTAAATAATTGAATAACAGGACTCCTGTGTATATTTCTCAATTACTCACTGACAACAAGCCAGTCAGACCTCCCTTGTCACAGGTGGTTTCCTATTTGGAATCATTTCTTTTAGTCACTTCGGGCGTGCTCTTTAGAAGAAACTGCTTAATCACCCACTGCCCACTGAAAGCTGGCAAAACTCTGCTGTCTTTTGGCAGGTGTTTTTTTTTTTTAATTATTTGTCTTCTTTATTATTTCATGAAGTAGAAAGAAGGATCTGGGGGAAACTGGCAGGGAGTAAATGAACAATCTTACATTATTAAAGGATCGACACAGAGGATAGCGTTTAAGCAAAACACATAAACTCCACTGGCCCACGCTGTCCAGCCCACTGGTATTAAAATAAATTGCTTTCTAGAGCTAAATAAATTTTATTGTGATATTCTGTGCCTGTAAGCATGCAAAGCAGGCAGATCTCATCAGAAGGTCGTAATATTAAAAAAAGAAACAATGCTATTGATGAAAAACTTTGTGATGGCACAAATGATAGCAACAAGAAAAAAGAAAGCACTCAAAAGAATTCAGTGAAATTTCTATTGTGTACCAGAACTGGCAACTCACACAGGCACACAAGCCTGTTTTGTCCTGTCTCTTATTTTTCCATTACAGCATGTAAATTGGCATTGCTACAGTCAAGGAAGGTAAAATGACAGCATTTTTTTGTCTTTTTTTCTACACCTCATTCTGCAAATTTAAACACAGTAAAATGACATCTTTGTTACCGATAGAGTGCCTTGAAACATGAAACAACTGACTGTGGCTCCACGCAGAGAGCATCCTCCTCACCAAATGCTGCACCTGTTCTACAAAAGGCCGACCATTTCCCCACAGAACAAAGGATCAAGTGGAGGAGGAGTGCCATGTCCTACCTTTCATGATGCTTATTTATCTCTTTTTATTTGAAATGCAAAAAGAGGTTTGAGTATTGTTGAGCACACCTATGTGCTCTAGGCCTTCTGCAATCTGTCTCCTGCACTATCCAAACAAAGTGCTTTCATTTGGAACAGCACCCAGTGTATTTAATTCCATTAAAGCCGTGCTGCCTTATTCAGCTGTTAATATGAAATAATGTGCTTCTTAATTTTAAATGTTTCCCTTTGTGCACAATGCACATCATGTTCGGCCTACACAATAGCTTACATAAGTGATCATTAGAATCTAAGTTGCAGATCGCAGAGTGGCTGCTTGATTAGTTGTGTTTACATGATCAGACATTACAGTGAGCTTTGCTCCCGCTCACCTACCCTGCCTACGACAGGGTCGTTTCAGACCAACCCACACCTGGCTAGATGATGATTAATCAGGCAAGCAACTGGCAGTGGCACTACTAGCATGACGGCTGTGTGAGTGTTTGTGTGTGCGTTTGGTCCAGACATTGCTGATGTTGTCTGGCCCTAAATTGAAAAATTATTTATTTTCAAGGTTGGAGCAATGGTTAGTAATAGGTTTAGGTTAGAGTAAGTCTCTAGGAAGTGAATATGGAGTGTGTTCATGCATGCTCAGTCGTCCAGTAAGGAAATCCCAGAAAGGTGATTATGTTTAACTGGAGAAAGGCATCCTGGACTGGGAGGAATGCTGGTTTGAGTCAAGGAGGGAAGACCATCCCTTTAGGGGGCCGAAGGGTTCATCTTTCACCATCTTCCAATGCTTTGATTGCAGCCATTCCCCAACTTTCTGTGAATGGTACTCATGGCCACTGATCAATGGTCGTTGACAGTTTGTATATTAATAATCAGGAAACTGACCACACGGCCCATTGTTAGTCAGTGGTCTTAGTTTCGGTCACTATGCAAATGTGCTGTTCATAAGGTTTGGAAAAATCTGCAGTCAGCTGAGACTGAAGAAGTCACTTGGATGAGTGAAAAAATCTACACTGATCTACACTGGCTGTAGATCAGCATCAGTGTACTGTAGAGCGCATGGTACTCTGAAGGTACCACCTTTTCATCTTTGCGTTAGTATAGTAGTTACTTGTGCCTCACCATCCGCAAAGAGTAATTTGGCTCATGAGTATCACTCAAGCAAAACATGACAACGAGTGTGAGGCCTCTATGAGTCTGCATTGTAATCTACATGCTTTAAGCTTTGCTAAAATGCCCACAAGTACAATGCTGTCATATTAAAGTTGAGCGATAGATTGTCAACATACAGTTGCACTTGTTTAACTACATTTGCCTACATTTAATAACTGCCACAAAACACAAAGTATATTTGTGGGTAATTGGGATTGTTACGTACATGCAAATGCTTTGACTTTAACTAAAACTAGATTAAAAACTAAAGCTAAACATTTTAATTAATGGAAATAAAATAAATATTAGATTTAAAAACTAACAGAAATAAGAGCACTCACAAATCTGAGATAAAACAAAAACAAATGATACAGCATTTTGTTGAACAAGGCCTTGGTTCATGTGTATTGAGTCTTTAGACTACCTACATGATAGTGAGTCAATTAAAGGTAATTAAATATATTTGTATTCTAATGTCTCTTATGAACATGTAAAACATGAGCACCTGACAAATCACCTCATTCTAGAAGAAAAGTAATAAAAAAGAAAATATAATATAACTAAACACAATAAAAAGAATATGAAATCATACTCTAGAAACTAATTGAAACATTAAATTAAAAACAAAGTGAAAAGAAAATCTTATGGTAACCACAACCCATTTACAGTTTTGAACAGGTGACTTTACTCAGTTTCTCAAAACCCTACAGCTGCAATAAAAGACCTTGTTTACTTGTTAGTGCCACTTCAAGGGTGAGTAAAACCTTCACAAATGGGCGGCACTAAAAAATGAAGATTTCTTTCAAGAGATTTAAAGATACATCAATAAATTTCCATCACAGGTTAAAGCTCACAGCACAAGGTAAAGGTGTGCCTTTACCTTGTTCACGCCGTCTGCCATAGCCTGCAATGTGAGCTCTCTGGGTCCATCCACTGTCTTGCCATCATCAGTTGGTCCCCAGCTAGCACTGTAGATGTCAATAATCTGGGGCATGTGACTGATGGATGATGCCTCAATGATGTCAGTCATAAATGGCTGGTCCAGCATTCTGATACCTGAAAGAGTAAAAGTCTGACTTGACTTTTTTGGTACAAACGGATGCCATCAAGTTGATTCCAAAAAGTAAGTATAAGTTACTAATTTACTTCTAATTAAAGAAAGCATAGGTTTTGCATATCCATGGTGTGCAAAAAGTATGATGCATTCATGCATGTAAACCCTAAACAATGTTTAAAGCAAATCTTTATGTTAGCTTTGTAGCAGAACATAAATCAAGCTGTCAGTACTGATTTTCTTATTTCTAATTTGTCACTCAAAAAGCGAAACAAAAACAATAAAAATCAAAATGAAACAAAAACTGGACTCTTGTCCTGTTTTTCAGCTGAATCTAAATCTTCCTACTTCTGTGAGCAGAGAAATACCATTTTAACATGTTTCAGCGATGTAACTCTACTCTTCCACAGTGCCCTATAGTATATTTTATAGGAGAAGCATTTAGTATCTCCCTTGCTGAATCACCCTCCCAGCTTTCACCACATCACCATCATCGGGCCTGATGTTTAACATTGCTGTCCCCTCATTGTTATTCCTCTGTTGAACCCGCAAGCTTATTATAACACACACCTGCCACCTTGGAGTTGTAGGCGACTCCCACACCACAGATGTTGTTGTTGGCTGCCGCAGAAACCTCTCCAGCACATCTTGTGCCGTGACTGGTGACAGCGGAAAGCAAAGAAAGCGCTTAAAATGATTTGCATTAATTTACATACATTTGAAAATGATATATTGTGGTTTAGGTCTGAGCTAAGCATTCACACATTCATTGTACCCCTTGTCATTGTTGCCTTTGTGTGTGTCTTGAATGAGGATATTGATAACAGCATGGGTAGATTTAGCCATAAATCTATTATAATTAACAGAATGGCTCTGCTTGAGGAAAAGCAACATTTCCATCCATTTTCAGAGCATTTATGAGTCTGAGTACGACTGCACATATCAGCGTTTTGTGTTCGCCATGTGATGCGTGTCTATGTCTCCATCCCGTTACTCCCCACAGGGACACTGCAGTCAACCCTTCTTTCCCAGCATGCTTTGCTACAGACAGGCAGCTATTTATAACAACCAGCCGATTAACCAGCAAGTATTGCCCGACAGTCAGCAACTGCTTCAGTACCAGACCCAAATACCCGCTTCTCTATGTAACAGACACTTGCACATATGTAGATATAGCTGAGCAGATGGAGGTACAGAAGGAGAGAGAGAGAAAGAATATAGTTCCCTTTGCTCCTTTGCTCCATGTGTTGTAGTGGTAGTGGATCCCCTGGTGTGATTGGGAGATGGGAGGCAGATAAGACGTTATCAGACAGAAGGTCACCACCATGAACACTTGTCCCTGAGAGGAGACTAGACTTGTGGTTGTCCGCCTTTATCCACCTTATCTCCTCCAAGTGAGAAGCTAAAAATAGCCATTGTGTTTTCTATTCTCTTGTGTTGGACAACAGCTCTGTTTATACCACACCATTATGTCTTAATGGAACTATGTGGAGAGAAAATCAATAGAAGAGAGCTGCCAGACTCTAGGGAGAGCACACACGTGCACACAAAAACACACTGAGTATGTGTATATAGAAATAGGCAACGTCTGGGCGAGCTTTACCTGTTAAACCAGTCATCTGTGTAGCGCGGAAATGGGAACGGGTCATTGCTGCTGAAGTCGTAGCTGGCATCGGCATTCTGAAAGGACCGAATGGATGCATTTACGAAAACAACATAGAGACAGAAAAACAGCAGGAGAGACGACAGGGAAGAGCATTTCACAGTCAAGTGCTGACCTTATCACAGTCTGTTCTGTCATCCTTATGCACCGGTCAGGGGTGATTTTGAATTCTAAGCTTGCTAGTGTGGAAGTTAATCAGGTAAATCTAGCCACCCAACCTGCAGCTCAGGGAAAATTTAGGCATTTTTAGAAATGTTTTCATTCACTTTTTTTTTTTTTTTTTTGCCAAAAGGCTACATCTAGTCTGATATTGTTTTTGTTAAAAACAAAAACAAAAAAACAAAACCAAGTTCTTTGCGCATTTCTTTATATGTTGCATGGAAAATGGAAAATAGGTGAAGCATTTGCAATTATACTTGAAAACAGAATATATAAGCCAATAGTCATTATTTGCTCTGACCACCTTTATTTACACAGCCTGAACTCTCTTAGGTTTTCTGGGAATTATTTAAAGTAGTCTTCAGGAATAACTCTCTGAGTTTCTTGAAGGACATTCAAAGCTTTTCTTTTACTGTTGAGTTTTCCTACATTGTGTGTCAAGATGTTCACACTGCTACAATAATGTTGAAGTCCAGGCTCTGGGGAGGCCAGTCCATGAATGATAGTGTCCATTATGTGTTTTTCCATCGTTTATGCTTTTATGTTTGACCTCATTGCCATGCTGAACAATGTAGTCATTGCCAATTAGATTATTTCCAGACATGGTACAGCATGGTGTGTTGGACCAAAATACTTTTCCGTGATCATAATTTCAACAATTGTGAAAAGATCTTCAACACCAGTGCCTGAAATGCCACCTTAAACTATACCAGACCCACCACTGTGTTTCACAGATGACTTAAACACTCACTGTTTTACCTGACCTCTTTCATACATACTGATATTTGAATCAAAGATGGATTTATCATTCAGTTCATACCTGCCAGTTCTTGTGTAATTTGGCATACCTCAACCTGTTTCCCTACCTGAAGAATGACTCCGTCCTTGACAGCCACACTATTATTGAGATCATTTCTGTTAAGACTTCAGAAAAAAGTCGATGAAGCAACTGAAATGACAGATGCACCTCTCAGGTCTTCTGGCAGGTCTTTTGATTGTTTTCCTATTTTTGAGTACATGACTTTCAAATACTGTTCAACTGTAGTAGTTTTTTAAGCCTAGCACTTCCTCTTTTGTCCTCCGCTTGTCCAGTTTCTTCAACACTGTACACTATGCCAAGACTTGCCTAGGTTTTCATTTAATAGCTATTTTTTTCACCTTACTGGAAAAAATATATATTTCATGCAAGTCAAACTGTGTTATCTTTGACATTTTTCACAGAGTCAGCTAAGAAAATTGGAACAAATAGGTTCTTTGCCAAGTTGTCACCATAGAACAAATGTTATCTAGACAATACTGACTCATCCTTTAAGATATATGCCTTTTTATGTTTGAAAGATTGATAGGTCAGTGCTAAATGGCTAAAACAAATAAAAAAAAACAATTCCTCTGAAATTAAAAAGATAAGACTCAGTAAAGAAGCAGTCAATGTCCAAAGAAAAACACTGAAAGACCTTTAGAAAGCCTGGAGAATTGTTGGCCTAGATCACTTTAAAAAGTCTGGCCTGGTTCTTTGGAAGCAAAATATAAACAAATGAGTGGCGGCTCAAGACTTTTGCACAATACCTCAGAGCAGCAAAGAAAAGCTTATGTCAGCATTGAACATTATTGTCTAACCTTCATAAAGACATGATTTATTGTAGTGCAGAATTGTATTCAACTGTATTAGATTTAGCTAGCTCTTCCTAATAAACTTACAGTATAGTTTATACATTAAAACTCATTTGAGCACCTTCATGCAACACTTAACTACCAATATTTAATCTGCGGCAATATTAATGTAATGTGTGGTCACAGTGGGGATTTCAAACTGAGAAAGTAATGGCCAAATCACTGCCAACATTTAATTCCACATGGCCAAAAGTAATATGATCAGAGCACACAGCAACGGAAAAGCAAGAGAAAATGCAGGAGACAGACACACATCCGCTGGACAGATAGTAACCCAGTCAACAGAATTATCAGAATAACCATGTCTGGAAGATATACACACACAGTAAGACATCCTCGGGTAAACACTACACTTGTTCTTACTTTAATACAAAATGGCCTATTGACTTATTGCAGCAGGTGAAGTCTCTCCTTTACTTGTCACTCTTGTCACTTGGAGTGCATCCTGTTTTGAGCTGTGTATTTAGTCCCTATAACATGTCGCTTTGTGTGGTCACAGAGAAGCCACAGCACTGTTCATTAACTACAGACCCAAATACATCAGATCATTCTTGGAGGCTGTTTCCATGCTGCAGATTGTGAGCTGTGTAGGCTGGCATTTGGAGGAGATGACTCAGTCAGCAACAATGGAAGAAGAAAAACGACAATAGCTTAGTGACCCAATGGAGAAACACTGTAATTATCACAATGTGGAGCAGACAACTAGAGGACAGTACAAATACTTAGAGCCACTAGGGTTACGTGATGGAGATCACTTCATAACTATCTAATTGTTTAAAGAGAAGGGGTAATAACCAGAAAGGTGAAAGTTACCTAAAGTATTTGTGACATTTGGTTTCCTCTTTTTCCTGCTCTAAGTAGGTATGATGCCACACAAAAATTGCATATAACATATTGCTCAACAAAAGCAAAGTTAAAAATCTAAGGTTTTGTCTTTAAATGTTAATACTCAGAGCAGAAACATTTGAAACTAGAACATGCTGTTCCCTAATAGATTTTGAGTCCACGTCAGACGCAGGAGTGTGTCCTTGTTCTCTTTTATTAAATGAAGTGAAAAGTCCTGAGCCCTAGTAATAAATGACACCAAGCCTGTCGATGAATCACTTTCTGTGCTTCTCAAGCTCTTCTTCTGCTATCAATCAGGCTCTACTCTTTCTCTGCTGTCCTGTACACAGCAACAGTCGGAATAATGGATTCTGCCGAGCCTCAGCCTTGTCGCCTTTCCCCAGCAACCACTAGCTGTTCACTGTCACATGAGCCTATGGTACTTAAGTGAACAATGAAGCAAACTTGTCATCCATCCAATTAGATCACACGAGTTAACAGCTCATTCGCTCAATTGACAGCTGCAAAGCAAGGTTGTGCAACTGTACAACTTTGCAGCCTCACTTCGTTTGCTCCATATTTCTGTCAGCTTTTTGGCTCAACGGGCCAAAAGGAGAAGATGTATCCGGAAAGGACTCTTGCCACATTTACACTAAGCATTTTTAAGATATCCTGTCAAAGAGATATTTCACCTTTAAATTTGACTATGGCTTTATTTAAACACTACTTTTAACTTTTTAACCTGAAGTGGTAAAAGCACTGAAAATACAGAAAACATTTAAGAAGAGCTTAAAGATTTTAATCTAACCCTCTTCTTATTTTACAAATCTTGTTGTTTTGTCCAGCCCAACATGGGAATGACTGGACCAAGTCAGTGTAATACGAGTGGGATCCCTGAGAAATTGCTCGAAGTAGTTAAAATTTGTTTGTTTCCTGAGGTATGTTGGTGATGAAGGGGAAAACTCAAACAAAACGTCCTTATGTATCTCTCCCAGAACCATTTATCATGTTATCAGGACAGATTTCAACAGGCCACTAGTGCTGATAAGCAAATTTATAATGCAGGAAAGTTAATGCATGATTTCTTGGAAGCCCTTGGCAAAACACTTTAACTATAGTACAAGGTCCCAACCAATTTCAGAGAGTTTACACTGCCTATTCTCTGTTTTAGTGGACATAATCTTAGGCCACATAATTCTCTTTAAAATCTTTTAAAAAGTCTTTGTGAAGACATCTCTCCGTTACAGAAAACAACATGACATTCCTCAGAAAGGACCTAAAACTCAATATTACAACCTTTCACAAAGTTCAATTTAAAAGAGAAAAGACAAGTGTTATATCCTCTAAAGCCAATAACAAATAACACCATTGATCAAGTTGCATGGACTTGTCTCAGAACTATGGCCCCTATAAATAAGCAGTCTCTTTCTTGTGCCATATCGCTCATGCAACTTTTGACTAAAAAAAAAGAAAGAAAGAAAATTGCTCTGACAACCATACACAGCAATCTGTAGTGGTCACTGAAATCAGCCAGTAATTAAATTTTCATTTAATAAAAATCTATAATATGTCCATAAATCAGCACAGTTTGAAATCCCCTCACATTTCAATCCTTATGTCTCAAAATACTATTAGTGTCTTAATCTGTTTACAGTCTCATGCAGATTTCAACCTTTTTGGTGCTAAGGTCACACCCCTAGAGACACCATAATAATTGTAAATAATTTAATTATCCTTAAACTAGGCTTATGACATGACATATAACAGCCATTTAACGTCCTTAATGTTATCAAACACAAAAGTTAGAGATCTCATACATGGCAGTTTGCATATCTGATAATTTAGCGATACATGAAAACATTTGCAAGAGTGTACACACAAGAGTGTTTGTGTTTTTGAAGTAGCAAAAGCTAAAGAAACACATCCGTGCCCATATAAGTAACAAACTAAATTAACAAGCGGCATCACTGTGGTATTTTAAAATGCCATCTCATCAGCCTGAAACACACTGGCTTCCTCAAAATGCCTTGGTTGTGTCATGGCACGCCACTCATTCGACACGCAGTGCAGCAGATTACTTAACATTATAGAGAAATCATTTACAGGTGGATACAAGTGCCAAAAAACGGTATTTATACTCTTATGATTACTTTCTTGAGAAACCCATTAGCCATTTGAAAACCAAGATGATTGTCATTTTCAGTATAAAGAATCTAAAAGATTCTAAAATGATCTTACAACCACAGACATTCAACAATATAGAAGTTGATTTTAGAAGTCAGAGTCATTAGTTATTTAGACCTTTGAACCCCAGGTATCTCCTGAGACATCCATGTGGGCTCACGTGTCCGTGAGTGTTGAAATTGTGTCTGTGGATCCAGTTTGCAGTGTAAAAAAGGATTTGAGTGTTACATGAGAGTAAGAGGGCATTATATAAACCAGGAGAGGATAGAACAAAGACAACACTAACATTAGCATTAAATACTATACGTAATGTAGTTAGATTAGTTGTATCAGTGTATCAGCACAGTGGTACCGGTCACCTCACAGTAAGAAGGTTCTGTGTTTGAGTCTGTCCAAAGACGGGCTTACCAGGTTAACTGGTGGTTCTAAAGTGGCTGCTGGTGTGATGTAGTTATCTGTCTATTGGTGTTAGTGTTACCCTGTTAATAACAATGATAATAACAATAATAAATTGATGACAAGACATAGAAGAGCTGAGCCATGGGTAAAGAAGTCTTCATGCATTAAATACATGAATTTCACTGAACTTCAGGGGGATAAATGGGCCATGTTTGAATTAAATTGGTTTTCCTATGGTAGAATGCAGATAAATCAAAAGTTAAATGCTGAAATTTATCCAGTGGTTGAATTTCTGTAGTGAAGTAGTTGTTTCCTAGGAAGGGAATGACTGCCCAACTGCAACATTCCTAAATTTCACCCGGCTAATGGGACTTTTCAAACTAATGGCTGCAGAGGAAGAAGCGAGCAAACTCTCATGTATGTATCCACTTTTGAAACATTGTTTCAGTTATCTGCTGCCTCATGCTGTTTCATTAGAACCATGCTAAGTATAGTGAAGTGTCATTGTGATATTTTAGCATACTGTTTCATCAGCCTGGCTTCCTCAAAATACCTGGCAGCTCAGAACAGCTGGTCCAACATACAGTGAAGCTTAGTGCTATGCTTTCAGCTGAAACAGCTCTTCATTGCAGCTATGGGACTTCACGTCATGTCACATCTTGTGCATCCTTTTGGAGAGGGACCTGTTACAGCTTCACTCTTTCTGGCCGTTGTGCTGGTTAATTTTGACTCTAATTCACTGTTTTTAACAACTGCTGATAACTGAACAATACTTAACCTTCTACGTGAGCTATGCTAACCTTTGTTAACAGGCGATGTCCTTTTTTTGCTTTCTCTCCCTCTTCTTGCTTTCTTTTCTGTGTGGATACAGTGGCTCACGGTCCCCAAGGTAGAATAAATAAAATATTATCAATGCTGTAAAGGGCAGTCCTGGTATGGGGTGGACCAAACCATTTTGTTTCATTTGTAAGGGGTGAGAGTTGGTATTTTAGGCAATCAAGCTCAAGTCACACAGTCAGTTTATTCAGGCAATTATGTCATTGTTATTTAGAAATTGAAAAAAGCGAAATAAAATGAACTTTTCATTCCAGGCTTGCAAGGGTCACCAACACCATTGGGTCCTGTGTTCAACATTTTACTATAACTACAAGGCCCCTGCAGATTGTCTGCATGCTGAGATACAAAGAAAGATCAACTCCATACTCATCTGTAGGAATTAAATCAGATTCAATGTCTGTTATTTTGCCTGTGATTTTTACTACTATTATTTTATATTCAGTTCTTTAATTTTTTTGATGGTAGTAAAAACAATATATAGAACTTGTTAGAATATAGTGAAAGTCTTGAATTGTGAGTTTTTGTGAATCTTGTGAAGCACTATTACTCCTGCACTTGCAAATAAATTTGCCATGAAATTGAAGTGTCACGTTATATTATTAATATTTTAATATTTTAATATTTATCTTGAGAAAAACACAGCCTCGCATTTTATTTGTCATATCAAAATGTATCTCGTAAACTGTAGCATTATGATCTTGAAAAACAAGCAGCCTAAAACCCTTGCATGAGCTGACATTTGTCTCCCCAAAGCAGCTCTACCACATGATCAATTCAAAGTAACGACTCAAGATCAACTCAAAATGGTTTTTAATGTTTTCTTTGTTTTGTTTCGGGGGGGTTTTCTAGGTATGTCTAGGTCTATAAAAAAGCACAACAACAATAGCACCACAGGATTACATACACAGTGCCACGCACACAGACACACACTTTGGATCTATGCACAGCATGATCCATCAATCCAGCGGAGGATGCTCCCGTATCAACACAGCTGAGGCTGTGTTATTTTTGGGCCACAGCTCATCTCTGTTCACAGGCAAGACATGCAAAGGCAGGCAAAAATGGATGCAAGTTTCAGGATACATGCATGCATGACAGGGGGGAAAAACAAGCCACATTTAATGCGCAATAGCTACAGCAGACAAGTACAAACAGAAAGCCCTTTGCGTCAGGATAATCTCCTGGAAACAAAACATTAGCAAACAGCTGAAAAAGAGCCAAAACTCTTGGCATTTTTAGGTAAAAGCCTAAAAAAAAAGTCTGTTTTCAAGTAGGAGGATTTTGAAATCAACAAAGCATTAGAGTTTCTTTAGAAGGTTTGCATTTGTTCATCCCTAGATTGAAGAAGACACCACAATGCAGACACACTGATGAAACTGCACAAGTTATAGTGTAATCAGACTGAACCTTCAAGGCCGTGTTCCATTTAGCAATCCCTCTTGTCCTTTAAGGTTTTATCAGTATTCTGGAGATAGAGCATCACATTATGCAGCACCAACTACCCTGGCATTATCTCTGCTTGTGACAGATCGGCCTGCCATTGTGCCTGCTACAGTGCAGTGTGCATTAACATTAAACAGCTTGGCTGGCCGTCTGCCTGCCTCTGCGTCCTCCGGGAACACAAGGAGACTCAGCAGCCATGAAGGCAACTTGGAAAGCACCTGTCACTGGCAATGACAAACCACACGAAGCCCATGAAATCCTCGACCTAAACTCCTGCTTTGTTTATTAACAGCACTTTACGCAAGTGAAGGAAAGTATGACATTAAAAGAAAATGTATGTACTCACATAATTTGATGCCAGGTCTGGATGTAGATAGTCAATACCTGAAATGGGACTTTTTAAATTAATATTGAGTCATATAACATGCATCACAGATGGGTTTTAATATCACAGTTTCATTTTTGCTTTATTATATTCTGAATGCTGGATAATGAGGATAATGATGAATAATATTATTCTGACACAACTTTTCACAAATTAGCAAATGACTCAAATTGTGCAATTCAATTTAGATGATTAATGAACTGGGAAAGAAAATAATTACATGTTAACAATCTCTAAAATTAATATTCCACAATCACAGGGTCCAGCTTCTCAAATATAATGAAATCAAATGCAGTTGTATCTTTGGACTTTAAACTAGAAAATTGAGCCTGTCAGCTTGGATTCAACAGTTGTAATGGTAATATTCAATATATACAAAAATGATTAAATGCTTCTTTGTGTGTATAAAAAAACAGCATGCATACTAAAGGAGAAAGAGGTTTCTGTTTTTTTTATTGCACAATGACATGCGGCTGTTTGAAAACCTGGTCAGTAAATCATGATTTCATGCTGTGAGTCCCCTCAAACAGGGAGACAAATTAATCAGAACCAACATACATTCTTTATTAAGTTCAACATATACAAATAAATCGGCTCGATGGATATTTGGAGGTGTGATTAAGTGCTTCCAGACAGTGCTCCTGGTTATAAATTAAGGATTTTATACTCACCGTCATCCATGATTGCAATGGTAACTCCTTTGCCTGTGTAGCCCAGTTGCCAAGCTTCAGCCACATTAAGATCCAACCCAGGGGTCCCGTCTGCCTGGCCTGTGTTTATCTAATCACTCAGACAATATGGAGAACGTCCATGACTCATGGCACCCAGGTGAGCCACCATTAGGAAATTAGTCAACATGCAGAATGTGTGTATGTGCAGGAACAGGATGTTATGGATAAGGACTGCTTGAGGGTGATTTTGAAAGGAAGGGGAAGTAAATGTCAGCAGATTCATCTGACATGCCAGATGAATGAAAGCGAGCTTGCTACAGCATCAAAGTCCTGCTCACCGGTTAATGTAAACGAGGGGAAACTAGGCAACATGAATGCAGAGATGAGATGGCATGATATTTGCCAGGCTAATTTAACAAATAATAACAATGTTCATACAGAAGGCGGTAGGGAATATGGTCGGTCTCTGAGTAATTAAGGTGGAAAAAATGTGGGCTGGTGCTAAAGGTCAGGCTTCGCGCAGACAGCTAGCTGGCTTATTACTCACCAGATACCACTGCTTGGTGAATAGAGGGTCGCTCATGTTAACTTCAATATCGTTGATATTTCTGTAGCCTCGCTTCTGACGACTGAATCCCTCCTGTTCGATGACATTCTTCACCTGCGGGGGAAAGGGAAAAAAAGAAAAAAAAGTCAGGTCAATGTCAGTTTAAAATCAACAATGATCTCACGCACATTTTGAAAAGAATCATACAAAGAGCCAAATGAAACCCAGGTGCGTTTATGCTGGAGCACAGAAGCAATAAGATTCTGCTTGATATGACGCTTGAGATGTTGCCTGGGATTGCTCTGTGCACAGGAAATCACAAAACCCAGCTGTGCTCTACTGTACCGTGAAGGCAGAACATCACCTAAATGAAAGAGGCTATTCTTTTTCTCCTAATAAGAGTGGCTGCAGCTGGAGCCGGGGGCTCCCAAACTCACCTTGTCAGTATGCTCAAAAGCCACAGCAATTACACTCGCAAACACGCTTGTGTTTCTCTGAATCATCAAAGAAATCTCAGCAGATGAACAGCTCTGATTTGGATTACAAATGCTTACTGAATGCTGCCACAATAACCATTATCGAGCTCAGAAAGATAACATAGGACAGAACAAATAAATGATTGGGATGAAATGTAGTTGCTTGATTAGCTGGTGGTTGGCATGAAAATGACTGGTTGTCTTTGATAGCGATGTTGTATTTAATTTCTGCTCACACTTCAAATCATAGAGCTAAGAAAACACTCCCATTATTCCGCTGCCTTCATCTCTGTCAGCAACTGAGGACAGGAGTAATAATAACCTATCAATTTAGTCATTCTAATTGGGAACTGCACCCCATCTCCTGTGACAGTTTAACTTTTTCTCTCTCTCTACAAAATACTGTACCCATATTCAGTCATTTGGAAAAGCTGAATAGGTGAAGTAGAGGCAAAGGAACAACAAGCCACTTAATCTTTTAGAGTCTGGCACTGGCTAAACCAAGCCTGAAGAGAAGCTCTCAATTTGAAATTTATTGCCAACACTCTGCTTGTCTTGAAGGTCATATGGACAATGATTTCATTTGAAGGTTTTGGGTCAGTTTCTGATTCTCTCTCTCTCTGTGCGGTTGTACGTGAGAAACTAAATGTGTTTTTCACAATTTCAAAGCTTCATTTTGAAAATAGGTCTCCAACTAAATGTTCCTCTTATGTTTACCCTTCACAAATTCCCTCTAGTGTGTCACAAAGAAACAGGGATTGTCTGGCGTGTTTACCCGCAAAGATAAGAGAGCGGAGCAGCACTTAAATGTGTCCTTCTAAAATGGCCAAAGCCTATTCAGCTGGCTCTCCTGTTATGGTATACCCTACACAATCATGAGGCAAAGAAACTGTAAATAAGCACACAAATCAGCTAAACAGAAACTAGCCCTGTAAAATAAGATCTCTTGCTTAAAGTAAGATCGCTGTTTTAGCCTTATATTACTTTTGTAATCACAAAATTGCATTCATATTCAGAGCGGCTAGCGGCAATATCTATATTATCCTGGCATTTCCTCGTCTTCTTTCCATCCATCAGCAGTTTATTCCATTACTTGGCAGGAGAGTTGGTATTTCCCTTGAGACAGCATGTCATACTGCCCACTCACAACATCAAACAGTGCCCATGCACTGCCATCACTCTCCGCCTTTGCCACTGCCTGCTCACAATGCTTCAGTTCACTCCAAATCAAAGAGCAGTGCTGGCTGTCTCCTTTCTCACTGCCCTCATTTCCCTCCTGGCTTTTCCATGCGTGCATCTTTCGGGGTCAGGGGATGCTGCTCACTCACAACATTTTTTTTTAATGTTTTACATTCCACCTTTGCTACATTCCCACTTTTTAATATAGCCTTTTAATCTCTATTAAAAGGTTATATTATATTATCTATGTCTCATAAAAAAAAAGGTGTATTTCAGGATTTATGGATGGACAGATCATTGGATAAACTGGGAAAAAGCAGGGAAGTATAGACAGGTATGCACAGAGAGAAATGCAAAGGAGAGATACAAGTAGATTATTTTGGTCGGAAGTGGGTCAACACGCTCCACTAATAGAATCTGAGGAATAACAGGGTTCTTGGGACACCACCCAGTTCCATCAATACTGCTACTCAATTAGACTGCATGTTAAATGAGTGTTTAATGACTCAGTTACAGGTAAAAGGAGGTTTAACAGAATATAATGTCTACTAAATACAATGCTTCTTTATTTAGGGCTGTGGAATACAATTTCCACCAATTAGATCTTTCTTTTATGTTCCCAGAGCTGAGAGATATTGCTGTAGGTTGGGAAATGACAGAAAGATACCTCAAAATTATAAACAAAGAACATAAAATCAGACTTGTTGACCTCATAGGTTCTGGAAATCCAAAGAAATCAATAGCCTTGGTGTCACACGTGAGCATGTCAAGCAGCTGATTAAAACCTGGAATGTGGACCTGCCCATGTTCGTGCTGTCTCACTTCCATTTGCAGAATTAGCTCGTCAGAGTGGCTCGCATTTATTTTCATTAACACCTCTCACAAGCGCAATTAGAGAGGTTAGTTGATTGTCTGCAGCAGGACCTCCACTTTCACTACATCCAACAGTGGACGGAGCTGAACACACACAGCTCAGCACACAACAGTACTGAGCTTCAAGATGCGGCACATACATGTTTTTATATAAGAAAAAACAGCTGAAACAATTTGTGAGTGAGTCCAGTGTCATGACTGTCATGAAATTACCATAATTTACACTTGCTTCATAATTGATTGAGTTATTTTTCAAGCAAAAAGAGCAAATATTTACTGCCATAAATGTAAGAGTTGATTTTCCTTCATTACTGTAAACTGATTATATTTTGGGGTATTGGACAGTTGGTCAGACAAAAAATAAATATGATTGTGAGACTTTGTCTTACAGGACAAGTAGCAGTTAATTGAGATTAAAACATCAGTGAAAGTGGGCGACTTGTAGCAGTGACAGGGGAAATAACCACTGGCAACCCAAAGTGGGCGAGTCAGGTCAAAACGAATCTCTACTTTGAGGTTGTCATAGGCCATTAGCTACAAAGCAATCCCCAAGAAAGGCATTGCTTTACGTGTGTAAGGCCTTATGAGCTGAACAATTGTGGTAAATGGGTAGACTTATTAAATATTAACCCAAACAATAAGAAGATTACTTGAAAATGAGAATAATGTTTACTTACAGCTATTGTTTGTCAAGAGGTAACAAACTGTATGTGGAAATCGATCATTGCACGACTTATTACCCAATCCAAACATTTAAGCTCCCAAATTAATGATTACATACTTAACCAAGTACAACATAAATGTCACCAGACTTTGTAAGAAAGTATATTTTTATTAGAAAAGCAGATGTCAGAAGAAGAAAAAAAGACACTTTTTCTCATTAATATAGCTCAGCTTTTACTACTGCAAATGCAGAACCACTGAAGCGCCGACTAATCCAAGAAATGGCCCTGTTTATTTATGGGTGCAATCAAAATGTTTCTGAGGAAAATGCTAATCATAAAATACAAAAATGAAATAAAACAAGGAATTAGATTCACTGCAACATTATGAAAAATAAATTCTAAAATAACGTCCAAAAACAAGTGTATTAAGTTTTAGCATGTTATTTAGTGCTGGGTTTGGAATTGCTTGCATTCTATTTGGCTCTGATGGGAAAAACAAGTTTTCTTTTTTTTGTTTTTCTGAAAAATAAACAGAAAAAAGTCAGGACGACAACCAGTTAATCTTAGGCTGAGCCACAGCTTATCATAGTGTTACTGCATAATTACCCCGTAGTTGCGTAAGGACTGCAATTTCTCATTGAGAACTGGTGGTAAAGCTGCTATGACTATATACACAATAAAGCACTAAACTAGATGTGGAGCCAAATGATTTTTGCTTCACTAGCTCATTGGAAGTTTCAGTTTGATGAAATGAGGGTGATTGTGTAGTAGTTTATTTCATTTGTTAGAATTTCTTTTGCCTGGTGTTTACAAAGTGGCTTGTGAAATCTCGTCCTTGTGAGAGTTTATATCTATGTATTGTCTTTATTTAGAATGTTTCTCGGAACCTTAAAAAAACATTTTGCTTTTTTGTAACGAGCACTGTTTAAGTTAAATCTCTTATTTAGGACTTTTTACATATAGAAAAAAGACTTTAATGTGAAGTGAAAGAAAAGCTGTAGTGGTTACAGCACATGTATACACAGTATATTGTTTCATTGTCATATGCATTCTTACCCTTTTGTCTTTTTGGAGCTGCTGTCTCCTACGGGCACTGCGTTTGCTCCGCCTCTTCGAAGTATCCTGAGGGTAGAGGTGAAAGAGCCCTTCTCCGAAGGGAAGCTGGAAAGAAAAGAAAAGAAGTACAAGACAGGGAAATGGATCAGGGGCAGAAATACAGATGGGAGGGTTGAGGCAGCAATCATAAAGTGTGAATGACAAATCAAAATACAATAGTTCATAAAGGAAAGAGGATAGCAGGTTATCTTCCAGATGGAAACAAGGGCACTGACTCCCTGGCTTTCACAGACGGTTAAGCCTGGAGAACAGCATTGGGATCAACCATAATAAGTCACATGGGGAGGGAAATGAGATGCATCATCCAGAGCGTTCCCTCTAGCACTATGCACAGATTAAAGACCCCCTTATGCTTTAGTAACAGTCAGGGCACAGGTCAATCCTCAAAATAAATGGTTTCAGATGCGGCTGTCAGATCTAATGTGAAAATGTAACACTTATCAAAAGATTCTCCTTATCTGCCAATGCTCTTTCATTTGAACATTTTTGTCAGATTGAAATGTCCTCATAGTATTACAATATGTGTTATTATTATGGTGATGATGATTAAGAGTAGTAGCAGTAGCAGTATCATTATCATTGCTTTACATTGGCTGATCACAGATCTGTTTTGCTTTTCTTTTGCCACTCTTTAGGCTTACATTTGTATGCGTGTCCCCTGTCTGTATCCCAGTCTAGTTAATTAAGCTACAAAAGAAGAGAATTCAAACAACGCAGACATTGTTTAATGGCGCATATCCCATTAAGACAAATATAGCTGCAGATTACATAACCTGGGAGGCAGTAGACGGAGGGGATGATCTATTGCCTACAAGAAAGCGAGCAAGCCACAGCAGAAATAGCAATGCTGCACAACTACCACAATGATGTTATGAGATTATGATGATGAGATACAAATCAAACACTTTTCTTTATTATTATTATTACTGTGGAGGTGAGAGGAGAAAAAACACACATCCTCATTCAGAGCTGTGCAGACACCCCTCCGTTCACTGCTACGCCTCACTGACTAAGGCTCCAGCCAATTTCACCCACACATTTATTTTGACATGTGACAAGGAACACACACTGCTGGGGAATTATTTCTATCAGTCTGCCATAAACGCCTTGTTAAGTCTTCTGACATGTTGAAAGGCATCCGAAATTTGTCGAGCTATCTGATTTGTCTCAGGTGAGACAAAGGAGGGCCACGAATGTGAATACACTATGTGCTCTGCAAAAGACAAATAATAAAGAGATGTTTTATATTTTATTGGAAAATGTGTTTTTTTTATGTCAGCCTCTGACAAAGAGGGCATCCAACAAGGTATCCAAGTAAATTTGCTGTTTTTTAATGTGATTTGGCAACTAAGCATTAAAAAAGGGGAGGGGGTGTCCAAAACTGTGAGGATTATATCAAACCAGAACTTCGTGTGATGTTTTGTTCATGAAATGTTTTGTCTCTTCTTCAGCAGCATCTTTCACAGATAGCTCCAGGTGAATCTTCCTTTTGCAGGACACTGAAATTTGATGCGTTTTTGAAATAGAATTTAGCCCACGGGCCGGTGGCAAACCTAATAAACAAGGCCTGCGGTTCAGTGAGAATGACGTCATCAAGTCAAGAAAAAGTGCAGTGAAGTCAAACCAGAAGAAAACCAGAAGAAGCTTCTCAATGTCTCCTCTACTGGATAGTTTCACTACGTGCAGTATGTCTGATTGTTTTAAAAGAGCGAGAATGCCCACAAAGGTTGCTAAACAACCAGAAATATTTCGCGCTGACATTTTCATTTAATAATATTTATATCAATTGGTCGGTTTACTTAAGAAAAAAAGAAAAGAAAAAGAAAAACATTTGCTGCCAGGATTGCGTGATGCTTTTTTAATCAGAGCATCCCTACCTTTCGGGCACTCTGGAACCCATGTTGTGTTGCAACTTGGTGCGCTTCATCCTGTGCGTCCTCATGCAACTGAACCAGAAAATGGTCCGTTAAGACTCCTTCTGCAGCCTGCGTCGCAAGCAGCAGCGCGTTCAGCAGCACTGTAAATCCCAAGGCTGTCCCATATCGGGGCGATCCAAGCATCGTGTCTGGCTTGTGTCAGTATGCCTTGTCTGCTTGCCCGTCAGAGTAAAATCAGTGTATGGGATGCTCCTCGTCAGAGAAGCGAAGAGGAGGAACAGGGGGAGAACAGCGGGATGTAAAGGTGTCGAATCAACGCTTTTGCGAACGCATCTCCTCGTCGTCAGCTGATGGTGGCACTGGAAGTTGGATTTCACCGAGGTGTAGCCGCTCTTACCGTGTGCTTCGAGTTGGGGCGGTTGTGGACCAAACCTGCATCCTCAGCTTTCTAGCTCTCCTCCTCCTCCTCTTCCTCCTCTCATCTGTTATTCATCTACCTTCCTAGCTCGGGTAGTTTCTGCGCGTGACGTTGTACCAATGGCCTTGGCGGGTGTGTCCCGTCGTTTCCTCCCCCGGATGCGCTCGAGGGCACTTTTCAGCACCTTGGAGAATTCCTCCTATCGTCCTCAGAGTTGATGGGGATTCTATTGATGGGTAGGCTGTCTGGGGCTGGCCATCCAACTGGGGGGGGAAACTCATGTGACATATAGCGACCTTTAAATACAGCTTTCTGTAGAAGTCCTACAGAAAGATTTTTATGACATGATTCTTCAATATATTTCTGTAGGCTGAAGTTCTCTTGTTTTACCCTATATATGTGCAATGATCAACCTGACCGTTTCTGTGCAGTGGAATGAAAGAATAGTCCCACTGGACTATAATTGGTCATTTGGAGGTGAGCAGCATGTAGCAGCAAAAGGAGTGCTGGTACAAAGGTAGCTCATTAAAGGACTCCCTGTCCTCCTGCTTTCTTGCTACTGTAAACTAGAAGGTGGGCATACAGGGCTGCTGGGAGGTGATATGAGGGTGGTCTGCATGAATGAGAAAGTACAGCAAGATGGGGAAATGGTTGCTTGCTGTGATGCTACTAATTTCCTTTACAGAGACAACATTCGCCAAAGAGCATCTTGAGTGCTTATTGCTGCGCAGTTATCTGTTGTTAATGCTATAGCCTTTTCTGTTCAGCCACAAGGACTCAATAGTGAGAAGCACTCATTGCAATTGTTGAATAAAAATGCCTCCAGAGCCCCCTTCATTCATGAGCCAGTTTCAAATTCAGCAAATTTTCCTTTAATGCAACTTTGCATGCATTTTTGAACGTGAGCAACGGATTGAGAGCGGTACCATTTTTGCTTAGAGTCCAGTAATAAGCAAAATATCATAATTACAAAAATACTCTTGTGCAAATCATTTCCTCCCCCACCAAATGTCAGTAAATGTCAAGAGGCAGCATCATTAAATCAAATATTTGTGGAACATAATTAGAACAGCCATACAAAATACGCAAAACCTCATTTTGCATTTAAAATGTTCCTCTCTGTTAACTCTGTATGTACTTGTTTGAAATATACTAATGTACTTATATAATGGCATACTGTCTGGTATAATGTTCACATTAAATTAATCTGAAAGGCGTGACGAGGGAGAATGATAGCACGGGGATCAGTTAGATGTCTAGAAAATAATGAAGGTGGATTTTCTATAAGTGGATCTGCTTTACTAATCACTGTTTCCATGCACCATGCGGACATCCTCCCACACTCCTGCTATTCTGTAGCCCAGCGATTATTTATTTAGCTTGGGCAAGCCCTTCTCTTCAGCATCAGTAAAAATTTCTTCCCTGCTGGGGCCACATAAGTGATCCGCATGTCTGTTTTGACTGCTGACTCACATGGACTGTATCCTGGCCCGCCTGCCTGCCTATGTGCCTGACGTGCTGTAGCATCTTCTGCTTTTAAAGAGCAACCTAGATTTTTTTTGGCAACTCAGTAACAGTTTTGTGAGAGACGTGGACTTCAGCAGGATGTTGAAAATCTTCTCACTGTCTGAAGTGATGCTGACATTACGCCTCTGTCTGCAGTTATTACAGAAAGAAAAAACAAACAAATTTTCTTTGAAATGCAAGTAGTACAAACTGCTCACCTCTCACAATCAATATAAAGTTACACAATAAACGAGGGTTTTAATTTTAATTTAATGTTAAAATTAATAATATATATAATGATACTTTTATAATAATACATAAATACAATGCATTTACATCATGCTCTTTATCTGA
The DNA here is from genome assembly GCF_056152115.1 of Neolamprologus brichardi. Lineage (NCBI taxonomy): Eukaryota > Metazoa > Chordata > Actinopteri > Cichliformes > Cichlidae > Neolamprologus > Neolamprologus brichardi. The sequence goes on from NC_142116.1 coordinate 13,738,943, forward strand.
GATTGCTGGCACTGCTTGCTGTGCAGCTCTGCATCTCCCAAATGATTTCTTTTGAATTTCCCTTGAGTTTTATAACAGTTTGTACATAAGAGATCTGTTTGTAGCTTGTGGGTGGATGAGTAAAGTCTGATTTTTAGAGGTTTCGAGTAAGTGCATGAAATCCTGAGAAAATGTGAAATAAATTAATGAATCATTTGAAGAAACATGTTTTAGCTCATATTAAGGAAGGCATCCTCTTAACTCAAGTTTGCTTGTTAACTCGTGAAGTAGAAATTTGTTATCCATTCAATTTTAATTGATCCAATTCTCCACATCTCACTGCAGTGGTTGTTCTATGAAACATATTATAACAATAGCATTTTAAAGTTGAAATATTGCTGATGTTCAGCACTGGAAAGTTTTGTTTCCACAAGCATGTACTATCATAAGTTAATTAAAGAGCTCAACCTCTGGCAACCTTTGGATAAAGGATAAGTTACAGTGGAATTTAATTTACAACTGGACAACCGTCTATTAGAAAACTGGCTTTGCAGAGATGGCATTACATAAATGGAGTTGTTAAAAAGCATTGATGTGTATCTGCAGTAGTGTTGGAGGAGGTGCTGAGAATCATGGCTCTTTAATTTTTCATATTTGCCCAAGGCTGTAGAGGAAGCAGGATGCCTGTCAGAGTTTGGGCAAGAGGTAGATAGATTAGACTGACAGCTACAAGGTGATAAACGGCAGATAATCAAACACGCACACACACATACACACACACGGGCACACACACACACACACACAATGAAACCCACTGATTGCTAAACCACGACAAAGCCTCTGCAGCCTTTACCAACCTTTCAACCAGACAAGAAAAAAAACACTATTGATATTTCACGCTGAACTTTATATTGGGTTTCCAAAGATAAAATCAAATAAACACTGAAACAACCAAGACATTTACATCTGATTCCAGTTTCTTAATATATTTTGTGCGCAGAAATCATAAATATTTTAAGACTATAGAGAAAATGCATTTCCTTTGACTCATTTAAATGTCACTCACACTCTAAAAATTAAACATTCAGTGAGAGAGCAAGTGTGTCTCTTTTTCTTGGGAAACCTGCAAAGCAAAACATTAATATATTGCAGTTCTCCTCTTTGTTAGTGCCACATATGTTAGGAGCCACATGGAGGGAGAGGCATGGATAGAAATGACAGAAGCTTGTCTTATCTCCCTCAGTAGTTAAGCTGTCATTTCAGAGGCAATCCTCTAATGCTTCGGCAGTGCTGGCTATGGGATGGGATGTCTCTGAGCGAGTTGGGGGTTATGGTTGCTATACTCACAATGATTGCAGATAGTTTCAGCAGCCTCATATTTGATGGTTTTGTTTGCTCTCTCTCCTGTCTGTTTCTGTATGTTTCTCTGTTCCACTCTACCTATGATATAAGCAGCTACTGCATGTCGATCTGCCCCTGTGACATAAGATGACGGCCTTTATGGGTAGACCTGGGTAGGCAGACATCAAAATTCAGACAACACTGGTCTTTCATAATTTCACGGAGGTTGCAAGTGATCATTACTTTAGTGTCTCTTCCTTTAGATCATTCAATTTGGCTTTGACTGCGGTTCAGGCATCGTGCAAACCAAATATAAATGATGCATAAGTTGACATATATAAAATGGGATTTTTGGCAGATCTCATTGCTCTAAAAATTGAGAATAGTTCATTTTACAGACTCGAGACACGAATACGAGGATGTAAAACTGTATTCACCAGATCTATTATATTCCATCGGAGCAGCTGGAGAAGAGGTTAACAGGGAGCTGCAAGAAGAGGGATTATATGTTGGTCTTAATGTGCTATGAGGCAGACAGCACATGGCCAGCTCAGGTGCAAACACCAGCCTGATTTGTCATGGACCACTCAGCTCAGCACCGAGGAAGATTAAACTGAAGTCATCACTCTCTCTATTCTTCCTGCAAAACACTGTATCATTTAACATTTCCTCCCCCCATCAAAGCTACTGAACTTGTCATGTTTCATTGTAAGTGCTGTTTACATCCCCTCAGTAGGTCTGAGGGAGTCTCAGGAAAGCCCGTTCTATCCTTGGGGAAACAGGTAATTCAAGTTACCACAGCCCACAGCTTTCATATGAAAAGTCCAAAGCTACACTGCTGTGATGTTTTGATTTTTCTCTCTGTGGGGCGCTAGCTAATATGGTGCTATTGATATTCCTGCCTGTGCTTCTGTTTAGCCGTGAGCTAATAATATAAACCATGAAATACTGTAATACATCTATCAATATAAGTGTAGGTGAGCCACATTCTACTTGTGTTTAATATGCAGCAACATGATGTAAACTGACTGGAGTAAAAACTCACTATATCCGTTTTGGTTGTATTGAAAATATACTATGTTGTGCACATGTTTTCCACTGCTAAAATATCGGCACTCTGTCGATTGATGTTTTGGCCAGCTGTCGATTGTGATTTTGCGAGCAAATCTATTTATTTCTCAAGCAGAGGAAAAGAATAAGTCTGTTTTTTATTCTCACCATTAAACTTAGTGCACAATTTTTCCAAGTATCTCCTGAAAATGTAGTCAATTAAATACCAGGAATACAGGGAAAATGAGAAATTTCAACTATTCCTTTACAAACATTAAATATACATGGAAATACAGTATATAAGGCAAAAACAGAATTTGTAAAGTTTAATGAACTTCAAGTCAATATTTGGTATGACCACGTTTAAGCTTTCTTATTATTTCTTTAAGTCGTAATAGCTTTGGGGAGGCTATTGTGTGTTTTCTCTGTCCAGGCACTCTTTTGCTGCATTAGGAGTGTATTTAGGATCATTACCATTACACTTTAAGACCTGTTGTCATGTCTCATGTTCTGTGCCAAGTCTTTGCTGGATACTTTTTTATATTTCTTTAGGACATAGCTTTTAGATACTGGTCATCTGTTGTAGATAGATTTCTAAGCCTGCCACTTTTACTTTTGCGCTCCACTTGTCCAGTTTTCTTGGATGTTTTAACAAGACTCTGCAGACCATGCTGAAATATGCCAAGTTTTTAGCTAATAGCTCTTTGGAAATCACCTTCTTGGTGCACAACATTTATTTTATGCCTGTCGAACTATGTTATCATTAGCATTTTTCATAGTTTCAACTAAATTAATGGAACACCTTGTGCATTTTTGTGACAGGCTGCTAGTAGCAAAGAGCCCTAAGATCAGGGGCTAAACAAAATGATTAGGGCACTTTTTGTTAATGAGTAATTAAATCTCATAGGCAGGTTACTGCATATTACTAGTGAATGAGTCCATTTTTCCTGTGCTACAGCCTGTCATCGCTTCCAGTGACAGCAGAGAGATACTAGCTCAGTAATAACAAAATAATGACATCGCACAGCCTGCTTATAGTCTCATCGCACAGATTTTTCTTCTCATTTCTGTAATGTGTTCATGGTGCAGATGCAAAGTTGCTAAACAGTCAGTAATGACTATTCAGCACATGGAATTTAATAGTCTGAAAATGTAAATCTTACACGTGATGTGCTAAATAATTTTTAATAAAGTTTTAAAATCAGATATTGAATCTCTACATTATGTTTTGGTTTTTGTGAAACATCTTGTAAAACAAACTCAAGTAATTACTGAAGCAATTCAAAGATTCCACAAACATATCAAGCAGTTTAATATAGCCTTTACAGTGATGAACTTTGGACTGGTTACACCTCGGGCATTGTTACTAGGTTACATCAAAGGCAGCAGACATCAATTTTTATTTAAGATGATGCAGAATAAATTCACTCACTGACTTCTACCTTTTATACAAGCTTTATATTCACAGTGTCAGTACAGCTTGCATAACATCTGCTTAGATCTTGTTGAATTGCGTTGGTTAAATCCCCAAAGAGCAGTGAATAAATAGCAGAACAGGCCAGCTGATCATATTCCGTACACACACACAAAAAAAATCTACATTGTTATATGACTTGGAGACACAAATCCCCCGGGTGTAACAGATCAGCCAAATCACAGCTACCTGCTGTAGCATCCTCTTCTCAGTAAGGGAGCAGTGCTGTGCTGACTGTGTTGTATTGTGTTCTTCTTCACTCTCTTTTGTGACAAACTTACAAAAACAAAGTTGGAGGTTATTATTGTTATAAATAATGTACAAATGTACAAAGCAAATTATTTTTAATGTATTTTATTTCATTTATAAGCATACATTTGAGCTGAATGTCTTTACTTGAAATGACTGATGCTTCATTAAACATCACATAATTTGGTTTTGGTCTCTAGCATCAGTGGAGATTGAATCTAAATCGATGCCTGACATCTGAGCACTCTTTGTGTTTTTCACTATAGTTAAATTTATTACCCAATCAAAAAAGTGCTGTCTCAAGATACAATGCATTATGATTAACAGTCCATTAACAAGCTAAAACTCTGGCTTAACTCTGACTAGGGATGGGTATTGATAAGATTTTCACGATTCCGATTCCATTTTCGATTCTGTTTAACGATTCGATTCTTTATCGATTCTCTTATCGATTATTTTTTTTTTAAAAAAGGAGAACACTAAGGTCAATTAGCTTAGATCTTTGTTTTATATCTTCTCTTTGAACAAGATAGAAATTTAGGAGTAACATGGCCTTACAAACCCAACAGTGAGATCTTAACAGATCCAACCTACGGCTCTTCAATGGGGTGTCACAGGGTCCCCAGGAAAAAAAATTGTGAATGTAAAATAATAAAATAAATATTCTTCTGTAGCAATAACAAAGAATAACATAAATGATTCTGTAGCAATTACACAAGAATATCCAGTAATGTTCCTGCCTACAATTAAACACATTCACTTACCGAAAATCGGGGGCATCTGCTGTGGCAAATGGGTGCAAGCCTTTTACCACAAAGTAGTCACTGCTCGGTGACATTCGTCTATCCTGGCCTGAAAGGAGACGCTACCGGTAGACTGTAGCAAGAACTGCCAGCATCTGAGCCAGACTCTGTCTGTCTCTCTCATCATGGTCACCTAAACGCACAGTAATGGCAGGTTTTGTAATAAGGCAGATCGCGCTAACATAATATGCACTGTTAGTTGATTATTTACCTGCCGCATTAACGGGAGAGGACGTGCAAACGTTACCGCTACTGCTGGGTTGAGATTCACGAGTCCGGAGCGGAATTAAAAACACGACATTCATTTAAGGTTATCGCGTGTTTTGTGAGCAAATGCTTTTGCATATTCGTAGTGTTTCCTCCCTTAAATGAAATATCTACTTCGCAAGTATTGCAAGTTGCCCTGTTGTCATCCGTTCTCGTAAAGTATAACCAAACTTTTTAGCGTTTGAGCCGCCATGTTTCCTGCCAGGTAAATGACGCTCCGCAACGTGGTGACGTCATTCGGGGCGACTGGAATCGATAAGGGAATCGTTTGCAAAAATGGCAAACGATTCCAAGGAATTGAAACAGTGGGAACCGGTTCTCAACAAGAACCGGTTTTCGATACCCATCCCTAACTCTGACTATGATTAAGAGTGTGTAAATATAATAGTAATTGATTGCCCTTAAGTTACATTCATTCATTTAATCTGATTTATCCCCATTATTATATTTTTTTAGTGACTGTGCCATTGTCTGTTTATCTGTGTTAGTCATACGACATACCTTGCCTCTATAATTTCTTCTCTTTAGCCCGTCTTTTCTGTAAACCCAGAAATAACATGAACTCACTGGGCTTGTACAAAGGCTTAGTATCAAAAGGGGGAAAATGCCCTATATTATCAAAGATGTATTGCTTTCTCAGAAACTGGAAAAACAATACACCATTGTAGCCTGTAGCAATGCGGTTCTCACGCAGCTTTCTTCACAAACAGCAGTGAAGGTGAGGCAAGAGCTGCCACCTGCTATGATATTCAGAGTGTGTTCTGAATATAAATTTAGTTTAATTGGAAAAGAAAAACAACTGTGCGAGCAAAGATTATGCATAATCACAATAATTATTTCCCTCTGTGTATTACTTATTTTGAGGTGTGCTTCCTAATGAAGGCACCACCTAGGAGGGAATAAAGGACATGCAAATTAGCGTTAGGGATGAATCACTTGGAGAGAGGGCTGAGGGCTAAAAAAAAAACATTAAATCTGATTTGATTAATTAACAAACTCACTTTTACTCCAAAGTAAATGGCATCTTTTACAATTTGCCTGAAAATATTAAGACAACAGTGTTTTCTTACTTTAAAAAACACTCATCAATCAATCATTTATGTTGATTTTCCTCTTCTTCTTAAACTACTGTGACACATTTGTTACTGGGATATCTGAATTTGATTCAAGCAATAATTTTCCCGTCTGCTCACACACTCCCTCCAAAGGTCTGGTTCCCTGCTTTGCTGCTATTTGAAAACAAAGTGATGCCTTTAAACTGCAGTCGTTTTGGCTGTTGCCACTGCAGTAATGTCAGATCAGCAGTTTTAGGTAGAAAAGTATACTACATTGCTGGCATTGTATTTCATGCCAGTCTCATTTGCGAGAAACTGTTCAGTGTCACGTAATGAGATGATTTGTCAAAAGCACAACAGCAATCAGCTAAATGATACCAGTGGGTGCTTTATAGTTTACAGTAAGTTTGAGGATAAGTCATTCTCATCACTGTGACAAGCATTCATGCTCAGCATGTATTCAGAAATTATGTTGATGTTATGACTACAGCAGTTTAATTGCCATTAGTAGTGTATCATGCTGCGTGCCCCCAACATGCCAGATTCAAACACCTGCTGATGATTTTGATTGGACACTGTGGAAAATATTACCTCAAAGTTAATTTTTACTAATCAAGCCTTCTGAGCTGGACCTAGTCCTCACCTACTCATAGCACTGCCAACTTTCCCATTTCCTTTCATACGCTCATTAAGTCATCACAGAAATCAGCCACCTCCAATTGAAGGTGTCAGCAATTATTAGCTTTAGTCGAGCTGTGGTATTTGACAGTGACATTGCATGCCTTTTTAAAAAGCCTGCAGAAACACTTTGACCTTTGAACCACCAAAAACACTCATTCCCTGAGTATACATATGTCTCCAAAAAACAATGAGTCTCTAGAAAGTGGTCTAAATACCAAGAGAGGTCAACCTTCGGTTACGGACACTATAATATACCTGAATGAAGCTAAAAATAGCTAAACAAACCCAGCAAATATTGGAAATGAATGTAAAATGCTCAACATTTCCTAATCAGCTTCTGCAGTATGCCAGTTGCCTCAGTGGCTAATTTCTAATGTGTCTGTGACTACAGGAAGGGGACAGGCCTGGTGACCTTGGCAGGATATCATGACAAAGAGTTTGTATCACTCAAACAACATACACAGCAGTCTCTGTGTGTGGGCTCTGATGCTCTTTCCATTTTAAAAGGACATTAGGGCTAATGGTAATGGTATCTCAGAGGTTTCCAAGCCCCTTTCCAGTACTGTCCTACACCCACAGCCAAAGAGCATAGTCCATTAAGAAAGCAAACAATGTGGATATTTTTCATAGTCCACACAGGGCACAGAGTAAACATAGCTACAACCACAAGCAATTAAAGGCTAATTATGTGCTTTAGCTTTTTACCAGTTCTCAAAATTCTGAAATTATTCTTTAATAATACAAAGGGGTGTAAGAGTAAACATTTCCAGGAATCTGCCTGTAAACTTGCAGGCAACATCCCGTTTACGCATTAGGTACTGAGAGCAAAGTTTATGTGTGGAAAAAAAATGTGTTGCTGAGCATTGTACATGTGAATACAATTTTTTTTTTTCCACGTCGCCAAGCTGCAAAGGCTCATTATGATTATGTGCTTTATGTGTAAACAGAGTACACGTTAGCTATAGCCGACTCTCATGGAAACATGGGGTTTGACACCTTTTGGCAGACTCTTAGCACAATTGTGAGAAGCTGCATTGTTTGATCCAGCCTGGGATTAGCAATGGCCACAGACTCCTTTGTAGTCCAGTAACTCCACTGAGTTTCCAGGAGCTAACCGATAAGGCTGCCATTCTGTGTACTGGCTGTGAAGTCAACACAGCTAATTATCAGTCCTCCTCTGGGCTGATTAATTTATTCAGTCTAGACTAATTTATTTAATCGGGTAAAGGTAATTCATTCGAATGGAGTTTTATTTTCACACTTTCACTTCCCAACTTAAATAACCATAGCCACTTAATATTCTTTTTATTATCAAAAGCTGTTTGCCCCATTGTAGCCAGTCGACTGTGGATGATGTGTATTGCTTCCTTGAACACCTTCTTCACATATCCATCATGTCATTCTAAAAACAGGCTGTGAGCAAAGTGTGTAAATAAACACTGCACTTGCTGCTCCAGGAGGGTCAATAAAACTACAAACAGAAATGCATTTAGAGATCCTCAATGAGAATCTCATTGTTCATTCCACCCCTGCAATTTGTGAGGATAGCCCAGCAAATCAATACAAGGACCATTAAGCTTAACAAACCTGGTTTGTCTATAAACTGCCTGCAGGCTCTCTAGGACAGCCTGCCTACCTGTAAAGGCTTAAAGGCAGGTGGTTTATATAAAGCAGAAGGAAATTTGCCTCTGACACAGTGTATCCTGACATTTGCTTGGCACTTAATACCAAGAACCTTTCAGGTGTCATGTGGTGACGTAGATAACCCCTCACATAACACCACAAATGTATGCCCTTGCACGCGCTCGACCCCCCCACCACCACCATCACTGCTTGGTATGATTTGACATCGTGAAATGGAGCAGTGCATAACCGTTTCCCCATTATGCAAAGTTATATTACAGCTATTTTTTTGTAATCTCTGTCAGTCATGTCATTCTGTGGCAACAACCTCTGGGTGGCTGTAACACTGAGATATGGAACTTGAAAGAAACAGGATGAAACCTAATAGATGAACCACAGCCTAATGCAGCATGCAGACACAATGACACATCAAGATTCAGCGCTGGAAATGAGAGCTGCTATTAAAAGTCCAACTCTATATGTTTACTCTGAACTGATAGCACAGCTTTTAGCTTGAAAGAATGACATATGCCTCACTGTATATCTGTTTATTGCTATTAACTTCTGTTCATTAGAGCATTCATTTATTTTAATCATTTTAAGTTTTCCATTAATGTTTAGTTAACAATCACTATTAACAGCATACTACTTCTTCTGCATAACAAATCATATTCCCTGTAAAATATTACTGTATAATTACATTAATGTTTCCTGTTGTTTAATAAAACAATATTGTTGTGGGATTGTTACTGTGAAAGTACAATTTTTACAAAAAAGTATTGCATAAGAAAATATTTAGATTTTTTTTTCCTCCGTAAAACTCCACACAAGAGTATTTTGCTGCTTTCAGACACTTTTGCAAGCAGAAACACATGCAACAAACATTTTTTTCACCACTTAATTGCCTTACTTAGCCTTGCTGCTTTTGTAATGGGTAATTGGTTGTCATGACAGTCTATTCATAGCTCAGAAGCCTGAGCAAAAAAAAAAAAAAAAAACCCTTACCAAATATATTTGAAGACAGCATGTACAAGATCACTGATGGAAGCTTTCCTCTACTCTGATGTCTAGTAATAAAGGAAATTACAGAGTCTTGCTAATATCATGCAAACATGCTGAACTGGGTTTAGTTTATTCTTTGTGGTGGTGCAAGCAAATGTATTATTTATGTATGAGGTCTCTGCAAACGCTGCAATTATTTAACAAAATGAAACAGGAAATCAGCTTGCTTACTAAAACCCATGTTTGCAGGTAACATGATCATACTCACAACCTAGGTAGATTTCATCAGATGATTCTCTGTGTGCAAACATGACGAAAAGAGGTCAGATCTTAAAATATTCAGTCTTTGAGCTGTTGCAGAAAAACATGCAAAGCCAGCGTTCACCAAGGTCTGTTCAGAAAAGAAAGCACTATTAATGTAAACTGCTAATGAGATATATACATTATGCTTAAGTGGACTGGCTTACAACAGATCTCTGCATGCTTCATTCAGTCATGGTGATTATCTGTTAGCGCTATTCACAAGAATTTAGATTAAACTTTTTATCATTGTCGACAATTAAACGCTGCAAAATACTAATTATAGGAGCTGATGTTTGGATGATGTATTTCCACCTTTTGGAACACTACAATTGCTGGTCTTCAATTATGTATGTATCTTCTAGCACATCTACTACTAATTTGTTAGAGCTGTTTCAGAATAATACCTCTCTAATTTGTAAAACAAAATATTACAGGTTAATGCTGCCAATTTCCTCATGGTCACGTTCATTTCCTGTCTTGACCTTTTGACCTACAAGAACTTCACTGGCCGAACAGTTAAGGTTAACTGCTGTATATAACTAATTTGTTGAATCGTGAAGGTCCTGCTGTACACTGCTAACCTTCCAAACACCCGCTGTCATGCACAAACACACAGTAACCTTTCCCTGTCACTGTGGTAACCTTTCTGGTAACCACAGTGACAAGCAAAATAGAGGGGGGGGAGTAATGGAAGGAAGTTAGCCCTCTCGGTTGGAGAAGGCTGACCTGTGGAGTTGGGTTTGTTCAGGTGTGACATAAATGTAGGCGACCAAGGTAAGGAAACTGAAATAACAGAAACTCTTTTTGGCAGCTCACCTTCTCTTTACCAAACTCACACTTCCTATGAGATATTAACCAAGTTCACTGAGGGGGTACAGGTATTAATTTCACTGGAAAAGTGCAACTTATTTCACTCTATATCTCAGCTGCCCCCCTTTTATCCATGAATACAGATTTTCAAATGCCTACCAGAATATAACAGTAAATATCAAACAGTAGATACAACTGACTCCTGAGCTATTTGGAGGGTTGAACAAGAAATGAAATCACTGGGTTCTTCGTGTCATTGCTTGACAGAGAATTGGGGGGAATTACACTAGCTGGTGTAATTATATGAGTCAGACATAACACAGACACACACACTCTAAGAGAGCAAGAATGTAAGATAGATAAATACAATAAGAGAATAATAATATTATTGAAGCTGCACTTTCTTCTCACTCCTATTATGACTTATCCTTGAAATACAGCAGCAGTACACTTGGCATGGCGCATTTTTTTGACACAAAACATGGATGACAAATGCACTTTGAAATCTAGAGTAAATTAAAGCAAGAAGGCCACCATACATCCTCAGGCTAAAGCAGTGATTGATTCGTGCCGACTGATTGATTGACTGGTTGAAACAAGCAGTGAGTTGGCATTTTCTGACATCCTTGAAGAAAATTAGTGCAGACAAAGCCTATTTTTCAAGCACCTTGAAGACACTACTGATTAAGTCAAATGCTGCCCCTAGTCGTGTATACATACATAACCGGAGAGAATCTTCCATCACACAAATGCACAAGTTATCAAAGTTTTGATGACAGAGTGGGATTTTCTCAATGACTGCACAAGGAAAATGCACACGTCAAGCACTTTTGGGCAGTTTTTGTCAAGTGTCTGTTCAGGGGATGGTGTGTGTGTGTGTGTGTAACCATTACAGAGGTTGCTTCCTAACACTGGCTGTGTTTGTCATTGTTAGAATGGTTTGGCATGCAATTATGGGTAAAAAAGTTTAAAATAAAGATGCTGATTGGTCTCTTTCTGTACTTCTGTATGACATTAAATGTCATACATACTTAAGGGCTGTATATAGTGTTACTACTGGGCACACTGAGTACCATGGCTTTAGTGTTCAGGAAATTGGTGTTCTCTCTGTCCTTTTCCTGAGCAAGAAATAACCCTTTTTCCACTGGAAAAAATATATAAAAGCAACAGTTGAAGCAAATTGAGCTTTTTCCATTAGAAAAAGTGAGGATGGGTCATCCTGTGTACGAGGACTGCACAGCAGGTATTTTCTTCAGCTGTTCTTCTCCTTTCCTTCTCTTACTTTTCATTAGTTTTCATTTGATGTCAATTATGCAATTTGTTTTAGATTATATTTATATAATCTAAAAATATAATCTAAAATATATATATTTATATTTTAGATATACATTTATTTAAAAAAAAATCCCCTCTTGTCCCTGTTGTCCTTCAAGCTTGGGTCCTCTACCAGAGGTCTGGGAGCTTGAGGGTCCTGTGCGGTATCTTTGCTGTTCCTAGAACTGCGCTCTTCTGAACAGAGATCTTGGCTGCTGTTCCTGGGATTTGCTGGAGCCACTCGCCTAGCTTGGGGGGTCACTGCACCAATTACCACTGGGACCACTCGAGCTCTTTTCTGAGCCCTTGGTACTTCTCTAGCTTCTCCTGTTCCTTCTTCCTGATGTTGCAGTCATTAGGTATCGCTACATCTATCACTACAGCCGTTTTCCTTTGCTTTTCCACTACTACTATTTCTGATTGGTTAGCCACCTGGAAGTCCCAGGATCTTAGCTCGATCATTCTCGACCATTGGATGTCTCCCATTTTGACCTCGGGACTTCCAGGCCATACTCGGCACAGATGTTCTGCTGGCAATTTGGTTATGATGTTCCATGTATGCCCTGCCTGCTAGCATCATGCACTTATGTGCTGCTATGTGCTGAATTGTCTCAGTGGTATCTTTACACAGCATGCACCTGGGATCTTGCCTGGTGTGGTACACCCCTGCCTCTATGGAGCTTGTACTTGGTTGCGGCCATCTTCTTGATGTACTTGTGGATGTTCATTGTCTCCTCCTGGACCGTGGTACTGATACTCACTAGCCCCCCAGCGTCCTTCCTTCCACTTAGCTCATATCCGAGGTAGGCTTGGTTAGCATGGGGGGTCTAGCTCGGGGACCCTTACTGGATATAAACGCCCTGATTGGGAGTCGAACTCACGACTCCTGTTTCAATGGCTTGGAATGGTACATACTATTTTTATCTTTTTCTTTCTTTGTTATTATTTCTTTGTTTTTTTAAAAATGTATTGCCACCAATTGGATCACATAGACAAGCAAAGCATTTTTTGGCCATGGCAACTTTGGAAAACTCTAAAGGAAGATGCATATCACGTCTTAAATGTCACACTTCGCTGGCAGCCAGCCCCGAGGTTGTTGATTTCCAAGCTCCACGGGGCACTATGCCGCTGACCGCAGAGGTGTGGGTGGGATACAAGGTGGAAGGAGGAAAAAAGTGTTTCTTGCGTTTGCCAGCTGCTCCTTTAGCTCACACAGAAGAAACACACAAACATGCACATACATCAATCTCTTCTGTCACAGTTTCACTGCCTGTCACCATGGTGACACCCTAAAGCTACAGCTGTCTGACAGAAGACTGACTGAACTTGCCGTGATTTGTGTATTTTGTGGATTTGCATAGGCTTATACAAATACTCTCGCAACTTCAATTGGCAATCAGCTGAAAAAACGCAGAGTTTTTCACCTCTTTAGGTCAATTGTTAATAACAATCACAGAATTCATCATCCACTTCCTCTGTGGATGCTGTGCAATGATTAGAATTTCATTCAAATATGAACACGTATTAAAACAGATGTTGTTTTCCTAACATGAAATTATTTTCAGAACTGCTTCAGGAAATGTTTCACTCTTCTCTTCTCTTCTCTTCTCTTCTCTTCTCTTCTCTTCTCTTCTCTTCTCTTCTCTTCTCCCCTCTTCTCTTCTCTTCTCTTGCTCTATCAGACCCTTGCCCCAGGCATGTTTTTTTTTCTGAGTGACATTCACTGGTGGCACATTTAAAGCAGGTTAATATTGATCTGGGCTGAGCAGGTGATGGGTTAAATCGATTATGTATGTGACAGCCCTATTTCCTAAACTTGTAAAGCTTACTAAAGAATGCCTCCAGTCAAACAGAAATAAACAAGATGAAAATGCACAATTTTGCAGTAGTATCAAAAAATCTGTGCATTCAGTAGTGACGTGAGAGACTTCTGGAGATGGCAGAGACACTAAATGGCAACTCTGAAATGCATGAACTAAATCATAGAGTCTTCCTTTATCAAAATGAAATGTCTAACTTTGATAATCCACAGTTGGAAACGTCAAAGGAAGATTTGATTGAGATGTTATATTCAGCACTTTATCTGGGTGGGTACTGTGACACAGAAATAAAAAAAAAAGACTGATGATTCAAAACCAATCAAAAGGAGATTTAAATCATCCTTTGGAAAGAGTCTTAACAGGGACAATATGCCAGGCCATGTTTAATCATGACAGATATTTAGAAACTGCGTGGGCGTGTGGGAGGGTGGGTGAGGCAGAGAGACAGACTGGAAGACAACGTGCACTCATTTCATACATCGTAACATTTGGGCATTTTAGCACTTTTATTTTGTATAAAAAAAACGTGGCACTATTCTTTCTTTTTTTGGAAAAGCGACAACAGTCATAAAATGTGAAAGGGCAATAAGCAGCCTTTGTGAGCTTTTAAGGAGGTCTGACCTGGGTATTTTTCAAATCACCATGGAACATCTAACAGAGCTTTTAGTAAAACAGGTGCATTTTTAGAGAATGCATTCATTTATTTGAAAATTACCACTGTGTTTCTGCTGCTCCATCAAAACATGCTGTCATGTTGTCTCAAATGCAGGTAAAATAAGAATACCCTGACAAAAACAAAAAAAATAATAAAATACTTTAAATAGTGTTTTATGTATTTTTGTCACATATATCATCTTTGGATACTTACTTGCCTTCTGTCCTGAGCTCTTCACACCAGTCATGATACTTTTTTTTAAAATTAATTCTGTTAGATGACATTTCTTTTGAGAACATAGTGGAGTAGAACATAGTAGAATGAATGAAAAGTCAGGATTTTATAAGATGTCTCTGATAACACTACCAAGAAACCTTGACTCCAATAAAAAAAAAGACTTTAAGCTTTAGAAAACGAATTTAATCATTTTCACAGCAGCTATTTCTCAGCATAAGCAGCTCCAAGCCAGTTTCTAGATGTGTAACAAAGACAAGTACAATATAATTGCAATTACTAGTCAAGAAAAATCATAAAAAAGGTGTCTGGAAAACTCATTTCTTTAACTTTTATATACTTATATATTTAAAACGTTGGAATGATATAGACAACTCATCGAGTTAATGTCTGCATACTTTGTCCATTATAAATGCCAGAGTTACTAACAGAAAGAGTTGACAAGGAAGAGGTTTCAGTCCCTTAATCGCAGTAGAAGTCCATGTCCTGAAAGACAAGCAAAACATCAGGCTCTATTTCCTAACATGGAATGGAAAAAAAGTATTCATTCATTTAAAAAAATGTTGCATAAAAGAATTTAATGTACTAACAGTTGTTTGGATCTTAACTGTGTTTTCTGTAAACCTCTGTGTCTCCTTCACCACAGTTGCAGGGAAGTATCCAATGATGCCCATCTGGTCCACGTACCGCTCACTGTAAATCTGCCAGCAAAAATAATATAACTCCAGCAAATTAGCATGCACCACACTCTATATGTATTATGCATAACCTTTCTTACAAAACTTGACATAATGAAAAGCCTGCTCGTTTCAGATACAGTGGACTCTGATATGCAACCAAATGTCTTTTCTTGTCAGAAAAGCCAGAAGGTTTGTGTTTGTTTACCACAGCTGTTGCACATCTTCTGTCTTTCACAACTCAAGTGTACAGTGACATTAAACAGTGTACAAAATCTGCACATACGCTTCCAGACCAGAAGACTCCAGCGCCCTCTGCTGCAATGAGTTTGGAGTACACATAAACCACCTGACCCTTTCTGAGGTTGAGAAATCGGCAGTCAGGAGATATGAAGTCATCCGAGACTGTGGCCATGGAGAGAACATCTAATACAGCACAGGAAAAAATTAAAAAGAAGAATGTGAAACATAAGCATCTACTGTTGATTTTGAAACGTGCTGCATCCTGCATGCTCTGCTATGCTTCTGTTTTTAATGCTCAGACTTACATGAGCACTCTGCATCTCCGCAAATCTTCTGGTCTGCTAGTTTATCCATGTGGACAGCCCTCGTGGTCTGGTGGAGCAGTCCCACACACAACAGAATCACCAGTGGATAACCCATCCTCGCCAAAAGACCAAGAACAAGCGACTGTTGTGAGTGTGTGTACGTCCGGATGTGAATGCAGATGTTTGATGGAACTTAAGGCTATAAAAATCACAAACACTTCTCTCAGCCAGGACAGAATGGGCTGAGCCCCTTCATCACACATCGACTAACCAATCAGTGTCGAGTTTCAGAAATTCCAAACTCTGTAAGTATTCATTTCCATCAGGGGAGTTGGCTGACTTTTCTCAATTCTCAGCCTCTTTGCAGAAAGAAAGTTTGCTGTAAACTGTAAGTGTTACACTATATAAAAAAACACATTTGTAAGAAGTAAAGGCCTTTAAAAGCTATTTTTTTACAGTCAACCAGCTTTAAGATTTATCAAATCGATGTAACCATAAACCATCTTCAATAAATATGCAAATAAAGTACTGTTCAAAAGTCTTATGCTACCACTCATCCCTTTAACTTTTGCTTCCAAGAAGCCAGACTTTGTTGTAATTTTTTAAGTTGTCTTGAGGAGAAGTTCTTTAGTTTTTTTGTAGGCCTTTCAAAGGTTTTCTTTGAACACTGGCTGCTGACTCATTTTCTGTCCACTTGTTGCACCTGACTACTTTCACCGACCGACCTATGAATCACTGAAGCAAAACATGTTTACTTAACTCATAGAATAAACCAGTGTTGAGTCTACACATAACAGACAACTTCACAAATAATCTATTTTAAATTGTATCTTTAGTAGCTGCCTGTTGCCAAAACACATCAATTGTTCCCATGTCTTTAACTGAATTCCAGAATAATGCACAAGATAACACAGTTTGACAGGTATAAAATAGTATTTTTGCACCAATAAGGCAATTCCAAATGTGCTATTAGCTAAAATCTTGCTGTATCTCGGCAAAGTGTGCAGTGTGTCCATTAAAACATTTGAAATAGGACAAGTGGGGGACAAAACAAGAAGCAGCCTACAAACCTGTCTATAGCAAATGAAAATCATGCTCTTAATAAACAGAAAAAGATCCACCAGAGACTTGACACGGGACCTGAGATGTATATCTGGGCCTTCAGTTGATCCATCTACTGTTCACTGAAGCTTAATCATCAATTATCTAAGTGGAAGTGTGGCTGCTTAAAAGGGAAGCATGCTTGCATGCTTAAGAAAGGGAAACAGTTAGAAAATGCTGAAGTATGCCATATTACACAAGATCATCATCAATATGTAAAAGGGAGGTCAGGTTAGACATACAACAGTGAGTGCCTACAGCCCTCTGTGAAACACAGCAGCAGTTGTGTTAGTGTCTTCTTAAAATTGTTGTAAGTATGATTGTAGAAAAGTACCATCAGATCCGCCATGCAATGCCATTTCTGTAGTGTGGGATTTGCAATCGCTTAATTTTGGCAACGATGAAAATTGAAAATGCCTGGATACAAACACACACACACACACACACACACACACACACACCATCAGTCATGGATTGACCTAGACTACTGAAGCAGTGTGGGATCATTTTGATAGCGAAGAGAATGAAAGGCAGCCAACAACCAAAAGAAGAGCTTATAATGTCCCGGGGAACTATTCCTGAAGACTACTTAAAGAAACTGCAAGAAACCTTCCTAAGACAGAGCTCATCATCATGCTGAAGAATAAAGCGGCCATACAAATATTGACTTTCAAGCTCGTTAGACTTATAAAGTTTGTTTTTTTACCTTGCAAACTCTGTTTGCATTTATGTTTGCACACATTTCAATGAAAGCCTGCACCTAGTTCCCACTTTACTAGCAAAATATAAAGAAACAAAGGGTGACAAGACTTTTGCACAGCATTGTGATTCATATCAAGTTTGTAAAATGTTTAGCTTACACATCACTTCCTTTGGGTGTCGCTAAAGCGGCTGCAAAAAATATAGGTCAAACAAAATTACTAAATATTGTCTAAAATTGGGTACCCGATTTTACACAATATTTAGTAATTTTACGGTTCATGGAAAGACGTAAAGAACTGTCTGTGAAACAGCTTACAACCAGACTTGAATTGAAAAACCTTGCGTATATGACGTGACGTGTAAAGAAATAAATCCCTTAATCTTAGCAGTACAAGATGACAAAATCACCAATTTAATATTTAAATACCTAAAGTGATTACAACGTTGAAGGTAAATGTGCTTGACGGTCTTGAGGTTCTGGTTGAAATATAGTTCGATTGCAAATATAACAACGCCCAATCAAGTTTAATTTTTCAAATAGTGATCTATTTGAAAAGTTCAATGTTGTCCTTTCACCCACTGTGTTCTCGGGATCCCGAAGATTTTATATATAAGAGCTGTATTTTCAACACATCTTGTCTAACTTATGGTCAAGAAATCACACCATTTTACAATTCCCTCAGTTTCTTTTCGCTGCTTGCTGCGTATCAATTCAACAAACCACTTTCAGTTTACCTGACTAGATGATAATTGTTAGTAATTATAACGTCTTTCTTAGCAGCTGAAATAATGAAGTTGAATCTTCCCAGAAATGCCATACAGATACAAAACCTGAGGTAATAGAGCCTCAAGGGCGTTGGCATGTAGGTAACATTCCTTATAATTAAACTGGTGACATATTTTAGATGTCATCAACTTTGTAAACAAACTGGACATTACGCACTTATTTCCTTCATCTGATGCAAACCACTGAAAACCGAGTATGTTTACATCTAGATGTAGGCGGGTGGGGTTTAAACTTACATGCAATATGAGTAAATAGGAAAACAAAATGAACCTCTCCCTCGCGCTACGCAGTTATTTAAAACAAACGCACCATTGGCATTGGCTGTGACGTAAGCATACTGTAAACTCAAAGCCGTAGTCTCGGCCGGTGCTGTTGTTGTTCAGTTCGCGGAGTTTGGGGGAGGGTAGTGCTTTATGTTTTATTTTGGGGGCTGCACACTGCCATTATCGGGGTAATTACAAGCACCCCAATGCCTGGCCCGAGGTATATATTATTTATATAGCATCAGAATCGGTCTAAGTAGTTGTAAGCTAACAAGTTAGGTCCCAAAGTAGCCGATGGATGCGCGGGTATCGGAGTTATTTGGCTCAGGAAACGGACACAGCTCTGGATCTGGTGGTGTGTCCAGCGGCAAGCCTGGGAATGGCTATGGGGTAGCCCCCAAAAAATCCTCTGCAAAGAACAAGAAAGCAAAAGCTCGATTATCCCGCAACTTCAAACCAAGCAATAACACCCCGTATCTACCTCCAGAGGTAAGGCTAAAAATACGCGCACAATTAGCTATTTCGAGCTAATATTTCCCGGGCACTGGAAAGTCTGTCACTAAGAGTAAGCAGATTGATTTTTGTATGTTGTAACGATACTCGTAGGTTTGTCATTGTATTTCCTGTTTTGAGGGTTAGCTTCCCCACTATTGACTTGTCTTTGAACCTGCAGTGACACGTAGCTAGTCGGTACAAAGAAAATGAATGGTACCATTTCAAGCGTAGAGGTTTTGCGTTTGCTGTTAGCTTACGACTTTCTGTTTACAGTAGTTTTGCAGAAATAGGCCTAACGTGTATTAATTGAAAGTTGCTTGATTAAAAAATGCAATGTATTTTGCTAGCTAGCAAAAGAAGATCAGCTGTGTTTGTAAATAGGGGGCGGGTGCATAGCTCAGCCGGCCGACCTCTAGATAGTGATACTGTGAGTGTCTGACATTCACTCAGCCAAGGACTGTGTTACTACACAAAACTTCTTTTTTTTTTTTTACATGTATTTATTTATTTATTTTACAGTGTTGTCATTACCCACCAGCTGTGTTTTTTAAACGTGACACTTAATCCTAAACTGTTCTTTAACCTTTAATGATCATAAGCTGTCCAGTATAAAATTGCTGTCAGCTGATCACTGAATATAACTAGGTCCCCTGTCATAAGTGATTACATGACAGATATTTGACCTTATTTTCGCGACTTGGTTTACCTTAAATGTATTGATTTTGACTTTTAAGCATGCGTATGTAATGTGTAATAATATATTAAGTCGCTGTGTAAGGCTAAGCAAGCGGTTAGCCTGTTTGTATAGCTCTCAGTGACTGCCTATTCATAGAGAACACTGACTGCACATTCAGTCAAACTGCTTTTCTTTTTCTCTTTAAACAAATCAATAGTCTGTTGTCTTCCCTACAGTTTTACAGCTGTTGTTTCTTTTCTGTCTCTCTTTGTTTTACTCCCTGTCTCTTAGGCCGAAGAGGGAAATATAGAGTACAAGGTAAGCAAATTAGCTGTGATGCAAAGGCTTTGTTTTGTTCAGAGAGCTAAAATGCTTTACATAACACCATAAAACTGATTTATATATGGGTCAATTCTTGTGATGTGGATGTTATTGGTAATTTATCAGTATGCAGTATGTGTGAATATATAGGTGCAGTCTTTCCATTGAAATATAACACCACTGTGGATTAACTAGAGTATTTGTAGTATCAGGACAGCCGCTTCTTGTCAACATAGAGCTTTTTTATTGCCTTGTTCCTACAGTAATAATTTGTTTATGTCCAAAATAGGTTTGTGTTGAGTACTAATTAGTAATTTCTTTTCTTGAATAGCTCAAGCTAGTGAACCCCACACAATACCGCTTTGAGCACCTAGCAACACAAATGAAATGGCGACTGCAGGAGGGCCGAGGCGAAGCTGTCTATCAAATAGGTGTCGAGGACAATGGCATGCTGGTAGGACTATCAGAGGAGGAAATGAGGGCTTCACTAAAAACGCTCCATCGGCTAGCAGAGAAGTAAGTCCAGTATTTTTATTCCGTTTACTGACTGATAGTTATTCTGCTGTTGTAGTTTACCTCATCTACCAAAACACAAAGAACTGTACTTACGTTTGTTTTTCGTGACAGAGTTGGAGCAGATATCACAATTTTAAGAGAGCGAGAGGTGGACTATGACTCTGATGTGCCTCGTAAGATTGCTGAAGTTCTCATTCGCAAAGTGCCAGATGACCAGCAGGTTAGTGTGGCTACCTGCACATGGATATCTCTGGATGTTTAAATTCTTGGGCATTTTTAAGTCATTTTGGTGTTGTGTTTTTCTCCTTAGTTCTTAGACCTACGAGTAGCCGTACTGGGCAATGTGGACTCGGGCAAGTCCACTCTTTTGGGTGTTTTGACACAAGGTGAGCTGGACAATGGACGGGGAAGAGCGAGGCTCAACCTTTTCAGACATCTACATGAGATTCAGACTGGACGTACTTCGAGCATTAGCTTTGAGATTCTTGGCTTTAACAGCAAAGGAGAGGTGAGAAAACGTCCTCTATCAAATAATATATATATTACACCTTATTTATGTACTGTTACACCAGTTGTGATAAGTAGCAAAAAGTAAATACATCCATTATATCATAATTTTTACAATTTTGGATGTTTTACTACAGATTCCTATTCTGATATATATTAAACTACTCCATCTGCATGAAATGTTAGTAACTGATAGCTAATTTTGTTTGTTTGTTTTCTTTTTTTAGGTTGTGAATTACAGCGAGTCTCGGACAGCAGAGGAGATTTGTGAGAGTGCCTCTAAAATGATCACATTCATTGATCTGGCGGGTCACCACAAGTACCTGAAAACCACCATCTTTGGCCTCACCAGTTACTGTCCAGATTTTGCAATGCTTGTGGTCAGTGCGAATACTGGAATTGGTGAGTATTAAGTGAACGATTTAATTTTCTCCAAGTTCTATTCAAAATAACTGTTGTTGTGCAAGATAGTAATGCAGTTTGCCGTTCTGGTTGAGAGATAGCCCATGTTTGTGTACACCATACCCCCACACTGTAGTGCACAGTTATGGCTTGGCACTTTGCTGACATGTGATAGCTGAGGTTATGTAATAAACCAACCCTCATCTTTGCTTGGCAGTGTAAGTCCCAAAATATCTCAGATATCATAATTTCAGGGCAGAGTGCTTTGACCCACTGGAGATAGTACTGCACTCTTGCAAAGCTAGTGTGTATGTCAGCATTGCACTTGACAGTCGCAAGAGGTTTTGTCAAATCTTGCAAGCATTTTGCCTTTTCAGTGGGGTTAAGGCTTGACATGTGTTTTTACCATATAACTAAAGATAAGAAGAGAATTCAAATAAGCTGATCAGGGGCTACACTCTTCCAGAGGCAAAAGAAACATGCTGATTTGCATATTGTTGTGATACAAATCGGATCTTCACAGTCCAGCTTTACCCAAGTTCTTCCTGTATTTTTATTCTTCTGTAAAAATGAAATCACTAAACCTTACTTCAGCATTATGTTTCACATCTTGTTCTATTTATAGGTAATGCGTTATTGTATAATGTGCTCAACCCCAACATTTTCATGATAGCATTAGCTGACATTGAGTGCAGGAAGCTTGTATCCAGGAAGGACCTACTTGGAAACCTGAGCCGCTGAGACTGGTTGGTCAGCCTAAACAGCTTTCTGTTTTACATTTGAAAACATACGGTTTGATTATGTTTGCTGTTAGAGCTGAAAATATAAATATAAATAAGTGTTGAACTACAAAGCCGTTTGGGATTTACACCAACAATACCAGTTGGCACACCCTTAGACCATTCACCCATTGTGACACACAGCATTTCAGTGTGTATCAGCCCCTCCAGATGACTGTGGAAACTGCAAGTAAACACAGATAAGAACCCTTTGCTCAAGGCAAGAGACCATCTGGAAACAGTCCGCTATGCAATACACCAAAGTAATATATTGTTATTAAGAAAGCTGTAGTTTTGTTTTCCTTTCGCAAGTGGCACTTAAGCCTGTATAGGAAACCTGAGCTTTTGAGATGTTAGTCATTAAGTGCTGTAGCTCACATCCGGTTGGAGTTATTGGATGAGTTATATGCATCTGCTGTTAATACATGGCTGTACTTTTGGCTTCTCCCTTACTCACAAGGGGTTGTTTCGCGTGTTTCATTTGGTAGATTTTATCCCAGATTTTCTGACACAGCCCCAAAGGGCTTTGTGTCACTTCCTGGGAGCGAACAAGGGATCTTTCACTTTTAGGCCGATATGAAAACCATGACATTACAGAGCCAATAAAAATATATATATATTTTCAGCTGCTCTTATTATTCACAAGGGGTTGCCACAGCAGTTAGCTCTGCCTGTTTGATTTGGCAGTGTTTTTATGTTGGATGCCTTTCCTGACACAACCCTGATGGGATTTGTGTTTTCTTCCAGGGTTGAACTGCTATTTAAGCTTATTTTGATTATATGAGTTGACTGATTCCATGCCAAAATAAGTCTGTGTTATTTTCCGAGGCTGTTTATTTCTAAACAGTATTAAATTGAAATACTGCAATTTCATAAGCAGTTAGTTTTACTGCTAACGCAAAAACATAACTGATGATTAAATATTAAAAAATACTAAAGGGTTTATTGGGCACAGTCAGAGTATAATTAAATGCTTCAGAAAGTCCTATCTGTACTCCTTGTTTATTTACACTGTTCTGCAATGGTTTGTCTATCTTTGAGTAAATAACTAATAACACTGTCAGCATCAAACGAATAACTGCACTCAGTAAAAATAAAGGTAATTTAAATAATTTGTAACAACAGGATAATACATTTATTCCTGATTTTTAGCAAAATAATTAAAATCACATTAAAGTACAATGCTTTTTTTTTTTCATAAAAAGGGCATAGATAAATTAAGTTCGTAAATGTATATTTGTTTATACTTAAATAACCCTTATTAATGCAGCATAGGCGTTACTGTGTTTATGTGGGTGTCTGTTCTAAAATAGGACATGCAGGAAAAATGGGGTCAAGAATGTAGATAGGAAGGGACATGCCGTCTGCAACCCAAGAACTACAGCTTTAATTATGAAACAGCGTAATGGATCAGTGTAATGCATAGGGCTTCTCTTGGGTTGTAACTTTTAAGCTAAGAAGCCAAAGAGCGAGTAATCTTTTTGCTTTACTTTTTACTGCACTGTGACACATTCACCTCACCTCATTTTTTTTTTCAAAACTCAGTTTGTTTGTGTTTTTCTAAAATGTGAATCTTCTTGAGACCAAAATTAAGAGAACATGAGAAGTCACTTTGTTTAGAAGAGCTACTATTTGGCACTCGTGGAAACATCAGAGACATAGTTACAGTATATTTTTGAGTACTTTGAATCAGTCCTATCCTCAAACTGTTTCTCTAATGACATAAAAGTCTTTTATTGTGGTATGTGCTGTATAACCCTTCGTGTATATAGTCTTTGATTCGCATTAAGTCTGGGTTTGTAGATAAGCACTCTTATGCTAAGCAATAGGTGTTTGAGACTCAGAGGGCAGCTGTTGTGTTTGTACAAAGAATAAATCCCCTGTTTGAATTGGCGTATCTTTTTAAATTTCTTGCAAAGTCTTATTTGGATTACCGTGTCAACAGTTGGAGCTTTATAGGTTGGATTTAGCTTAGGCAATAGTATTTACGTGTGTTTAGGAAGACTTCATCCCTTCTGAAAACATGACATTAAATAAACATTGCCTTTGTCTGCTTGCTTGTGAAAGCTATTTTTGGTGAACAAGTAGTAGGCAAGATATAAGCAATGCAAAATCCCAGGTAAATCCTCTTTCTTTCTAATCCTCTCCTTCTCATTCTTTTCCAGCTGGTACCACACGGGAGCATCTTGGCCTTGCCATGGCACTGAAGGTTCCCATCTTCATTGTTATCAGTAAAGTGGACCTCTGCACACGGGCCACTGTTGAGCGCACAGTGCGGCAGTTGGAGCGTGTCTTGAAGCAACCAGGCTGCAACAAGGTGCCCATGGTTGTAAGCAGTACAGATGATGCTGTCACAGCAGCACAGCAGTTTGCACAGTCACCAAGGTATGAAACACACAAGTGCAGTTTTCCATTTAATAACATGCAGTTAAGTTTGCACTCCTTCTATAATAAATACTGTAAACAAAAACTGGAAAGTAATAATTTTTATTTTGTCCTGAAACTCTCTCTCAGCATCACGCCAATCTTCACCTTGTCCAGTGTTTCTGGAGAGAGTCTAGATTTGCTTAAAGTTTTCTTCAACATCATCCCTCCTCTGAGCAACAGCAAGGAGCAGGAGGAACTAATGCAGCAGCTAACAGAGTTTCAGGTCAGTCTGAAATAATTCAATTCAGTTCAATCCAATTCGATTTTATTTATAGAGCGTTAGTTTCCAGCAACTGTCGCCTCAAGGCGCTTTAAATTGTAAGTTACAGACTCCACAACATTAAAATGAAATAAAGTTTGTCTGTCCGTGCAAAAGGATCTTCTGGCTGTGAGCTACTGTCTTCCAAATGCACAGTGTAAATACACAGATTATTTTGATCTGAATGACAGCCATGTGCATCATTGCAGGTGGATGAGATCTACACAGTTCCAGAGGTGGGGACAGTGGTTGGAGGTACTCTATACAGGTCAGTATGTTGAAATTATTGTTTCATTACAGGTTAAGTGGGTTCTTTGTTTTTAACCCAGAAATCCCTCTGACTCGCTATTCTCTCTGGTCTTACAGTGGTATTTGCCGTGAAGGGGATCATCTTGTAGTAGGGCCCACAGACTCGGGTCAGTTCCACCAGTTGACCGTAGGCAGCATCCAAAGGAACCGCTCGGCATGCAGGGTACTCAGGGCGGGCCAGGCTGCTACACTTGCTCTGGGCAACTTTGACCGCTCATTATTGCGCAAGGTCAGACTCAGAGCTTGTGTCTAAATTAGTGTTTTATTAGTTAATCACATTAAAAGTATAATATATCTATCTATAGGTTAATGTAAATTGCAGTAAAAGAAACTTGGAATTTGAAATCAATGTTTTCATACAAATCTAAACTATGTATGTACACCATCCATATGTTTTCCACTTACAGGGCATGGTGATGGTGAGCCCAGAGATGGATCCTACCATCTGCTGGATGTTTGAGGCTGAGATTGTCCTGCTTTTCCATGCCAAGACCTTCCACAAGGGCTTCCAGGTTACTGTGCACATTGGCAATGTGAGACAAACCGCAACAGTGGAAGCAGTGTATGGCAAGGTTGGTCCATCTGCTGAGCTAAAATGCTCTCATTAACACAGGAAAAAGTGAAAAAATGGTGTTTTCAAGGCAGGAGACACACTCATCAATAAATCCATGTTTGTCACAGGCTACGTGGTTTATTAACAGTGTGTAATGGCTGGTGACTAATGGAGTTAAATCCTCAGATGGGTGTTCAGATTTGTCGTGTAGAACATAATCCATTTCTTTCATGGTGAGCACAGTTGCTCCTCTCTTTTACAACAGAAGTACTTCCTTCTGCTAGCTACAAGCAATCTATTGCCAGCTACAACAGTACTTAAAGATGTGAAAGGCTCTGGGTAGGTGTATCTTGGTTTTCTCACATTATCAGTCTTTCAAACCAGGAATCCAAAAAACTATTCTGTTTAGCGTCTGCTCTGAAATGATACAGCAGTGATTCAAAACAAGAGAAACCAAGAATTTTGATACAATCCAGAATTATAACAAAACCTTTCTGGGATTTTTTAAGGAGTCTATTGGCACTACAGAGCTATTTTATTTGTTTGTTGAGTGTGTGCCCTTTAATCTTAATCTTGGTGTCACTATTCCACTGATTTATTTTAAAATTAAATCTGCAAGTTTAAAAGTGCAATTATATATATACACAGAAACACTCATCTTTTGTTTATTTAAAAGAACAACCCACAGGTTAATTTCTAATTTAGTGCCACTAAAGCCTCTTTTCTGCTGCTGTATTTGGCCCAGATCACCTATCTCATTAATAATCCTGCATTTGTTTGATTCCTGTTCTCGTGCTACACCACTGTACGACAGGACGAGCTGAGGACGGGAGAGAAAGCGGTGGTTCTCTTCAAGTTCATCAAGCATCCAGAATATCTGAAGGTGGGAGCAAAGATTCTCTTCAGAGAGGGGGTAACCAAAGGTATCGGGCACGTCACCAAGCTGCTTCCCATCGTCGAGTACCAGCCATCCTAAAGACGAGATGAGGATGAGGCCTAACATTCTTCAGGCAACCACAGAACCAAACACCGTCCCACCTCAAGACAGAGTGCTTTAAAAACCACCTCCTGCTTTCTCCAAAGGCCACGCTGCCAAGTTCCCTTCACAGTAAAAGCCTTTTTGCACGATTCTGTTGTCTCACCATGTTCCAAAGCCTTGTCACCTTCTTACATTTTCTTCCTTAGAGCCTTTTCAGTACCTGCTGATATTTTCCATCTGCTTTGTGTTGTTGAGGCTTAAAAAGTGTTGCTTTTCTTGGCACTGATGAGAAACCTTTCATCCATATCTACAACACACTGACCAAGCATCATCTACCAAAGTTCGCTTTGGAAACTTTGAAAACTGCATTCTGGCCTTTACAACGAGGTGCTGCTCACACAGTTTACACCTAAATGCACTGTTAATATATACTTCAACAATATGCTCACATGCATATTTGCACTGAGGTATAAATGCCAGCGATGATATACCCGTGCCAGGTAACTGTTTTTATAAACTCAACAGTTGCAGGTATGGAATAATTTAACACCAGTGTAACACAAGGCCCAAGTGTCACCGCCTCACAGCGCAGTGTCTGTGCAAAGTGCCTGACTGACAATTACAAACTTTTATATGCTCTTAAATTCATGTCCTTGTCATAGTAACTGCTGTGTGAGCAGGTCAGAAGCTTCATTATCTTGCTTTGAGCTTTGTTGTTTCATCACTTTTATGAAGGTAATGGAGAGCATTGTGTGGTATGAAAAGCTAGAACATGGCCCAGTTTGTATGTCAGTCTGCCAGGATAACTCACATTGGCAATTACTTTTTAACTGTCACATTTGTCAGTGAGAATTTATTTTTCTTTAATTCACAAGTACTGCCTCACAATAGGGCGGTAAGATGATAATGATCTTGCTGCCTGTCTTTCAAGTGCTTTAGTTACTCAGGTCAGTGTAGATATTGTATTAGACAGCATTCCACTTTCACAGAACGACTCCAGTGGGACGTTGTTGCTAATTTGGGTCGAAAGGAGAACTGATGAAAAACAGATACTCCAGATTCTCCCAAAGTGATGCGTGTGATTACACATTAGTATGTGGAACTGCCTACTGATGCAGCTTTATTTAAGAGCAATTATGTTAAAGGTACTTGATGTACTCTTCACTTAAATTACTGATGTCACAAACTCGAAGGGGTTTAGCATAGTGCCTAATGGAACTCCTATTCAAGAAGCCTTCCATTACAGCCCATTGTTTTATAACTTAGTAAAAAAAATCAAGTTGGTGCTATTATTGGAAAACTTTTGATATTTAGAGGAAAAAAATGTAATAAGTGAACGTTAATTAGTGCTCTGTTCACGCCTGCTGTTGGCCTCACCATCTGTTTTTCTATTGCATGTTGACGTGACTTATACACGCATTCAAAGTTTGTATTGTTTTTTTTGCACCGACATCATTGATGCACAGTGTGTGTGCGTGCAGGCAAAGACAGGTAAGCTAAGAATGCATTTCAACCAAAATATTTTATAGCATTTATAAAGAGTTCAGGTGTTAAAATTTGTTTTACCGCATCTCAGATTTTTATAGATTTGTAGTAGTTCTGGATTTTACAATTCATTCAAAGATTTTTCAGTCTTCTTCTTAACACCAGCTTATTTTCACTCTTTTGAAATCCTTTGAAGTCAGTTTTCCTTTTAATTCAACGTGTATTTTGATCATTTTCTGGGTGAAATGCAATATTTATGTACAGATCCAATTCGTGTATTATGATGTACATGAATAAAAGTTTTATTGTCACTTTAGCAGCTGTTTAACAGTGTTTTTTCTAAGTAAAATGTGACATTGCAGTGTTTTAAACGATATATCCTATGTGAATAAGTCATGACTTCCTTCACAATAGTTTTTTTTTTTTTCTGGTTTGGCTCCTCCTATCCTGCTCTCCAGCTGATGCAAGAAAGTGCAAGCATAATTTAGCCATTCAGGTCTGTCAATGGCTCTACAGGACAATAAGTTCACCACTGCAGAAAACATGAAGAGGATGACTCATCTATTTATGCTGCAATTGCACTCTTTGGAGTGGCAATCATGTCAAAGGTTGAACAAGCCATTGGGTTGTCTGTAATTTATGCCATTAAAGCTGCAGCAGGAAAAAAACTCTAAGAAATACAATAATACAAAAACTGTAATTTGGCAACTTACAGGCCCTCTGCTGTAGCAACCCGTTATACTTCAGCTCCCTACCTAGACAACCACAGACACACAGAACCATGAACTACCACATACTTAGTGTATTTATGTTTTTACTTCTTTCTTTTTTTTTTTTATAACACTTTATATTACTCACCTGATTTGGGTTGATTAGACTTAACAATTGGACAAGGCCTCCATTGTGAGTCAAAGCCTTAAACACTGCTTGAATTATAATATCATTAAAAGTTATTATGGAAATTTTTGTTTATTGGGGGGGGGGGGTTGTTTTGTTTTTTACAGTGACACCAAAATTACACACACCCTTTGCTTTAATTCAATTAATCCAGCTGATACTTATTATACCATCCAGCTGAAGGGCCAATGAGCTTATGTCACAGTCAGGCATCTGTCCAAACTGAACAATAATCCTTCCTCTGAGGGTATTGTTCAGATTTTACAATAACTCAGACACAATAATCACCTAATAGATCTTTAACCAAATTCTGCTCTGGGTCAGATGTGTCATTTCACAGGCAATAACCTGTGAATTGTTATGGATTTTGAGCCAGAGGAGCTGCTACATTATTGACCTGATTGATCTTTTATAACATTACAATCTGCCCTCTGCTACATTATTTTATGAGTTATCAGCTTATCTTGTACCAGTCCAGGATGTAGGCTGTGAGCTCGGCTACGGCAATGTAAATTTACATTTGTGAAGTTAGCAATATCATTGTGATAAAGGATGACAAGTTCAGGGCTACTTTTGTCACATTTGTTCTTATAGAAACCTGAAAGGCTTGCTCACAAGGGTGTGTGGTTTCCTATGTGATTAGCTAAGAGTCTTCTATGTAAATGTACTTAGTTGTGTTTGGAAAACTTATTGACACCAAGAGTATTTCAAATACTACCTTCTTGTCTTACAAATCACAATCATGTGCCCCTCTCTCTTTCTTACTAGAACACTCCATACTGTCGATCAGTGAGGATTTCTGCTCTACATTCAACTAACTACTGCCATCTGCTGGCAAGTCAAAATACTACAGCATACTGCATGTTACTAGGATGAGTAAAAAGAATCTTTAATACACTCTGCTTTAAAAAAAAAGTCTCTTAATAATATTGTCTTTTTATTTATCATTAAAAAGTAAATTAAATAAATATGATTTTTTGATTTTTTTATACACATTGTTATCATCACCCAACTTCAACATTGAAAGCAGAAACAAAGTCTTAATGTCCTGTTTTAGGATATGGCTTTGTAAACAAACATTTTTAAAAATGTGCATAATCAGAACTACGTTTGAGTTTAATTTAAAACTGCGGTTCTGCAGAAGATCTTCAGTTTTTCTTGAAGAATGAATCCAGAGTGCCCGTGCTTGCACTTTGGGAGCGGGGTCTTTTCGGTGCTGGTCCCGACTGGCCTCTTGTTTTGGTCTTGCCCCGAGAGGAGTGGGCTGTGCCTGCTCCTGCTGCTCTGAGAGGATTCATAGCGGTACTGGAAGAAGAAGAGGAAGTGTTGGTTGATGTGCCTGAAGAGAAGGACTGCTGGAGGTCCAGAGCAAAATGATAGTCATTGTGTTCTGGCATTTCCCACGCTAACACCTCCTGACCACAGCGTTCACAGCTCATCAGATCTTCACTGGCCACAGTGGGAGGAGGGTGATTTGACTCCACATTAATGTCCAGTTCATTCCTTAACTCCTCACTTGCCGACTCATGAGATGCATTCTCTGAGCTAAGTTTTGACTCCAAGCCTGATGCCACAGCAACAATGTCTTTGGTGTCTTCCTCATCGACGGGAACTGGCATTTGTCCGTTTTCAGGCTTGTTCAGTGCTGACCCTGAAACCTGGAGGCTTTTTTCAATGGTCCTCTTGTGAAAGAAAGAGGAAATGCCTGGGTGGGGGCTGGATGAACCAATTTTGGACTGAGAAACAGGTGTAAAAGAGGAAGCAGGACAGACGGTGTCTGACTTCAACTGACTTACAGAAACAGAAGTACTGTGAAGCGAGGAAGCTGGGAGACCTTCATTGCAGTGTGTACCAGAATCCTCTTCATCATCATCATCCTCCTCCTCCTTTCTAACCTTCTGTTTGTGTTTCTCAACTGCCTTTTGAAAAAAGGACTGGATGGAGCCGGTTTGTTTACACGGGGAGACATTTTTTGGTTCACGGGGTGGCTGCGTTGAAGTGCTATCACTGGAAAGAAAGCCAGCAATCCCCCCCGCTGATGAAACATCGCTGAATTTACTAGCTGAGAGGTATAACATGCTGAGGGGTGGAGTCCTGGGGACATGATGGAAGACAGTTTAAATTAAAAAATTAAAATAAATAAATAAATAAAAATCACAGAACATCCCTTTGGCAAATTACTTTAAAACCTCTGCAGTATCCTGTTCTAATTACCATGCAGCCTGATGGTTTCCTGCTGTGTTCAGACTCTTGATAATGGCAAAGGTGTCGCTGGATATTTTGGTCGCCTCGTAGCGCACTAAAGCACAACATCTAGAGAAGCTGCTCATCCTCTTGTCGCCAAGCTGACGTACACCAACTGTCAGCATTTTAGCCACACGACCATTCTATAAGAAATTAAAGGAACTGAGCTGAAAATAGTTGCATTTACGGGATTTGACACTAATGTGAAACCCAACTGAAGAAAAGATGGTTTAATGAGGAAAAGAACTAAATTACACAACCAAGTATTGTGTCTTACCACTTCTCTGTCCTTGGTCAGCCTCTCCTCTAACTCAAGAGCCAGTTGATGAAGCCAGTACTGTACCTGCACAAATACAAATACTTTAAAAATGCTTGTGGAACACACTGAAAGAGCACAGAAACATTGGCTCTACCTGCTCTTTAGTAGCCAGCGATGTCTTCCCAGGAAAGTTTTTACTGCAGCCAATGGACTTTGGAAGCTGTCTTGGTTTCACAGCTTCAAAATCAATCCCCCGGCACAAGTCGTACAGCCACTGACTACATTAAACAAAGAAGCAGGATAAAGTTTAACGTCCCTGTAGTACAGAAGGGTTTCCAAAATTACAAAGTTTCTTTTCTGAAGCAGAAGTTCAAGTACAGAAGTTCAGAAATGTTTAAGGAAGTTTAAAAGGTCAAAACTACTTGTTATTATTTTAATAACACCATGTGATTACTTTCTTAAGCAAGTTATGTCGCCATTATCAAAATGATAGTGTTTAAAGGCATTTCTGGCTCTCTCACCCTGTTTTTTCTCCAAAGTGCTGCTCCAACTGAGCCTTAGAGAAGCGAGTGAGATCGCCCATGTTCTCTATTCCCAGAGTTTCTGTGATTGAAGTTCCCAGCTTACCCCCCAGGTTACGGCTGCAGGGAAATAAATAATACAAGAGGACAGGGTTTAATTTGAAGTTTTTGCTGCCCCTCTGTCAATGTAAGCAATGACGTAACTAAACTTACATCTTGCCAATGGGGAGACTGCTGAAAAGTTCTGTCACAGAGTCCAGAGGAAGAACAGTTTGTCTGTTGGGCTTGTTCAGACCACAGGCTAGTTTAGCCAATACCTTGGAAAAGTGAGCGGTAAATGATTATCTCTGCAAACACAGTTACCGGTCTTAGACTATTAAATAGGAGTTTATCCTACCTTATTGTGTGATATTCCTGCAGAACAGCGGAAACCTGTGTGTTTCTCCACAGCTGCTCTCATTTCCTCAACAATCAGTGCTCCAACAGTTAGCTGCAGTTCTGCAGAGTTCTGCTCACCCACTGACGGGAACGTTAAAGATTCCAGCCACTGCTGGAGACCTCTGGATCGCTGTTCCTCTGAGCACAAACATGATGTTGTTAGGAGGATACAGCCTGCCACAGTTTTTTAGCTGTTATTCTTCGACAGCTTTCTGTGTCAACTGCAGAAAGCCTACCTTTATCCGACACAGTGTCCTCTGCAGATTCTTCAGCTGCAGGTGAACTTTGCGGGTACCCCTGGATGTAGGTGGTCCTCAGGAGCGAAGGTTCGATTTGTTTGTCAGTCATATTTTTCAGTCGCTGCTGGACAGCGGCAGTCAAATCCATGTAGGCCTCATCAATGCTAGCTCTCTCAATCACAGCAAAGCGAGACATGACCTCAATCACCTCCACACTCGCCTCTCTGTAACTACAAAGGGGACAGAAAGAAGTTATTTGCAGTACAGCTTTGGCCATAAGGATTTAAGGCAATTTAAAAAATATTCGTAAATTTAATTAAAGACTTAATGTTGATCGAGTGTTGATCCAAAGATTTAATGTTGATCCAATTAAAAAGAGGAAGTCTCTGGGGATGTACATCAGCAGCAGCACTTACTTTGTCAAGTCAGCCTTGCCATGAGACTCACGCACTCGTGCCACCTGGAGGTCTGGGCACAGTTTTTTTGCATCATCCACCCACATGTTCCTGGTGACACCATGGGCCCTGGCCTCATAGCTCACAGCTATAATACTAAGAAACAATAACATTTAGTCAAAGATCACAAAACAATCATAAAGTGTGAAAACATTTTAGAAGGATGTCTAAGCGGTTATTTGTGGGACATGAGGGCGGGTGAATTGCCAACACAGAGACATCAATTCAAATGGTCAATGCAACTGAACACACGCAGTCGTGGGAACGAATTCACCAGTGGGTTACAAAGAGAGAGGGGAATGTTTAAATTCTCTGTAATCTAGTCAACATTTTGTTTTACCGAGTATTTCATTGTTTCAAAACCTGCTGATCTACTGGCATTTTCTCCCCTAACACCAACTCTATGGTTTACAGAGAATGGTCTGAAAAAAGAGAAAATAAAGCTGCAGTTTTCTGGGTGAAAGTGCCTTGTGAATGGCTAGACTGCTTCACGCTGATAGGAAGGCAACAGTAACTCAAATTCAAATAACCACTCAACTAAGTTATGCAAAAAAAACAACATTTTTAAACACAAAAAACGATGAACCTTGAAGCAGATGGGCTACGGCCACGGAAGACCACAGCAGGTGCCACTTCTGTCAGCTAAAAAACAGGAAACTAAAGCTACAGTTCACATGGGCTCACCAAAATTAGAAAAGAAATGACTAGGTGTGTTGCCTGGTCTGATGTGTTCAGATTCAGGTTGTGGTTGGTGGTGGTGGTGTAATGTTGTGGTGGATATTTTTTTTAGCAGAGTTTGTGCCCCTTAGTACAAATTGAGCATCGTTTAAACAGCACGGCCTACCATGTCCATCCCTTTATGACTACAGTATAACCATGTTCTGATGGGTGCTTCCAGCAGGATAACACACCACGTCACAAACCTCAAATCATCTCAAACTGGTTCCTTGAACATGCCAGTGAGTTCACTGCACTCGAATGACCTCCACAGTCACCAGATATCAGTCCACTAGAGCAAGTTTTGGCTTTTTCATCAACCTTTTAACTCTATGCAACAAAGAGTTGAGGCAGTTCTGCAAACACGAGTACGAACAGGATGTACGTAAGGAACACCAGAAAAAAGGGGGGGAAAAAAGCTTTCGTAACATTAGCTTTAGGAATCTAATGTCACCCACAGACCCAGGTTTTGTGTCACGGCTAGGTGTTTCAATTGCGTCGATCACAAAAACAGTATCTCTGTGTCAGAAACTCACCTGCCTCCTTTCCACGTCTTGTACTGGGCCACCACACAGGGAGTATTCCTCAGAGCTGGATTCAGCCTCTGCTCCACCTGCACGTAAAAGCAGTCCATGTCTACCAACGCCACCACCCTCTCCTTCCCGTACTCCATTATTAACGATGAAAATCTGTCGGTGGTGCTAAGATATGTGTCCGCTTCTTGGCGGGGCTGTTAATTCACAGCTGTCATCAGAACTGAAAGTTCGGTGGACTTGAACGGACCGCCAAAATACACACCGATCGCTTTGCATTTCGAGGGTTACATAAATACGTCATCAACAGTCGACGAAGAAGTCCCTTGGTAATGTCGTCATCACTGAAGAAAACCAGAACTTCGAACATGTCATTCTACAGTTGCCTGCATCGAAATTAGCTAGCAAGACCACAAAGGTACAAGAAAGTGACGAGATTCAAAACAATATAAAAACACTATATACACAATGTATAAGTTACAAGAAACACTGTGGGGCTGTATACAAGGGCATCCATAATATATTAAGTAAGGACGGAAGGGCATTTGGTAATTAAGGATAAAACACTTGCAAAATATGGAAAATGCAATATATTAATAGTGTAATTTTGAAATATTTTAAAAGCTGCAGTCTTCCTTTTTCGCCTTCTCCCTTTAGTGACCATCACATCGGATCATCTGCCTTCATCTCCTGATTACTCCAAATGAAAATCCCAAAAAGTAAATTGTGTTCTGTGGGAGAAACGTTTTCGTCACTCATCCGAATGACTACTCCAGTTTCAGCTGAAGTAGCATATTAAAAACAGCATGAAACTGACCTCACATCGTTTCGTCAGTCATTATACAAATGTACTGTTTATAAGGTTGGGGAAACCAGCGGTCACCTGGGACTGAAGAAGTCAATTGGATAAGTGAAAAAACGTTTCTCCCAATTGAAATGCTACTTCCACACGAACAGAATCAACTTTTTAGGTTTTCTTACCTGGATGATACATCAAGATATTCAAATGAAAATCGTAGAATCTTCAGCTCAGCGTCCTCCAGATCCATCTAGTTTCTTTTTTGTCGGCACCACTGTCTCCACACCATAATTTACAGTCTGACTATTGGTTTGTAAACCTTTTCTTTCACTCTTACTGCTAGGCCTCAGTCACAAAACACTCCTGACACTCATCTTCACCCACTAGTGTGCTGTCTGTTCATTTTGATGGTTGACCCCAGTTATTTAAACCCCTCTGCCTTCACTACTCCTGAATGAAGAGTACAGTTCATGCAAAAGTGGCAAGCAAAGAAGGTGTTTGGCTTCAATAATGCTGAAGAACTTGTTAGAGTTACTTCAGTCTCTTTATGAGGGCAGATGTACCCAAGATTGTTAAGATCTGATTGCTGAAGACAGTTATTGCATGGCAGTCTACAGAGTGCTCCAGTAAATAGAACTACAGAACTCAGTAAGGGACCATGGGTGAATATAAGTCCACCTATTCTTCTAATGACTGACATAAAAATAAACATATATAGTGAAACAACACATTATCTACTAAAACATTGCAGAAATAAATATATTTAGATAAATTCCAATAGATGTAGTTGTGGGTTATTGTAACTATCAAAACAGGTTTGATCCAATAGCTCTCAAATGGTAATCGTCATTAAAATCATTATCTATTCATTTGTCTCATTGCATTGTTATAAATAAAATATTATTAGTTTTTTTTAAGTAAATTAAGCACATTATGAAATACTTTTGATAGTTTTGGGTGAATTGTTGGTAACTGTAAAAGCCCTAAAAACAGAAACATTGTCAAAAATATAAATAAAATGAGGAAGCAATCCAGGTTGAAATTTTCCCTGTGATAGTGAAAGGGGTCACTTACTCACAGCAGCTGTGCCAACGTGGTTCTTCTATATATTTATCACCTATTGCTCACTAGATTGCTGGGTAAGTAAGAGAAGCCTTGAGCTAGTAAATAATTAACTTAAAAAGATGAGTCACTGGTGGTTAATCAACAGCTTTTAATATTGTGTTTAATATTTTACTGCTCGGCCATGATTCTGAATTGTAAAAGTGATGTAACCAATCAAGATGGATCAATAGGTGGAACAGCTGTGAAAATAAATGCGAGTGTCCCTAATCTTTTCACTGTAACCATGAGCGATCTGAGATCAGAGAGCAGCGGCTGGTATTGGTGTGCTATTGGAGACTTACAGATGCCATTGCACATAATTGTTCATGAAGTTACTTCAACCGGTAAGACTGCACTGCGGACCAATACAAGTAAGATACTAAGATAACCTTTCTGTTTTCATAAGTTAGCGAATTATCATAAAAATTGCACCACTTAAGTATAATTGAGGTTTTTGCAAAAGTATGAAGCTGTTTAATATGTGACTATTAATGAGTTGTGAAATAGATGGAAGTTGCACACGGTATAGAGAAGTAAGTTTCATGTTCAGTGTGCTGTAAAAGATGTTTGTTTATTTTTGATCAATTTCAGTATTCAGAACAGGTACAGTGGTCCACTTTAATTTCAACCAGATAAGAGTGTGGTTTGCTTTAAATACAGTTGAATATTGCTGTAAATTCACTGTAAACTTACAGTGGCATTTAATCGCTTAAGCAAGCAGGGATCTTTGTTATTGTGACACCATTCCTGGGGCCCGTAACATTATAGTTTAGTATTTTATGGCTTTGGCATGTATGGCTGCTACAGGTATTAACTAACTTATCTTCATTGATGATGTAACTGCTGATGGCTGATGGAAGTTGCAGAATGAATTCTGAGGAAGATGGAAACATCTGCTCATGTTCCAGTAAATGCCTGCAAACTCATTGAATAAATCTTCATCCTGCAACAAGATAACTTACTGCTAAGGCAACACAAAACTTTCTCAAACCCCAAAAGGTTAGTCACCTGATAGATAGACATCAAAAAGGCGGTGAGCATCTATGACAGCTGGCACTGCATGCAAGGGATATGCAACAAAGTATTAAACATGACTGCATTCATGTACCTACCATTACTTTGTCCCAAGCACTGTTGTGCCCTAAAATGAGGTGGCAAGTGTTGTAATTGATATATGGTGGAACTAAAATGTATGTTAATGATTATGAATTAAAGTTCAGAATGTGCACTTTAATCACATCTGCACTGTTTGGTTTAAATTTTGACAGTGAGAAGCACATTGTGGCTTTACCAGACACTGAGTCAGAGGAAGGAACAGCAAAAGTTGTCAGAAACCACAGAAATGTCACTCACGTTACCAAAGAACTGACACCCAACCAGAGAAGATGATCTTGTACAATGTAGAACAGTATTTAATTTGCACAATGAAACCCTTTCACTTTCCTGTTTTGACTACATTTTTATATTTTAGTTTTCTCTGTTCTATTTTCTTTTTCAATTTTCTATATGTTGCTAAGAATGATGGGTTTTGAAAAGCCACCAGCTTGACAGATGTTGGGTGTATTACTATTTACTTCATACACTCTTTATTTTGTGAGCCAACTTATGTAAAATTACTGATTTACATAAGAGGAAGAATAACAGAAACCTCAGTGACAGCTGCATATAAGGATGAAAAAAAGGAAGTGGAGCTCACACTGTTTTTTCTGTTCATTGATCGATATGGCTCTCTATGCCAGGATTATTTATATCTTGACTGGACTAACAGGTATGAGGGGGAGGCTTTTAAAGTCCTTTAGCTTGTTTATTAATTTTTATGCTGATTATAAAATTTCCAATAACAAAAATATATTTGTAATAGCCTTGTAATTGTTTTTATTTTATTGAGTTTTTTGAAGACATTATCTAATAAGGAAAAATGAAAAATTTTAAAAGCGTCTAGCCGATCAATGGAATTATTCCACTAAAGTGCTTTATTTGTTCTGTTCATGTACAAAATATAAGCCAAAAAGAAAAAACCTTGTAAGCAAACAAAGTAATATAATACTTTATTTGTTCTCTGCAGGAGTTCACAGCATAACTACAGTCGGTAAAGTCTCAGTGAAAACTGGGAAATCTATCTCCATCCCATGTCTCTATGAGTCCCAATACAAAAACCATGTGAAGTACTTGTGTAAAGGATATTATTGGAACTCATGCAGCTATGCAGTAAAAACAGACACAGCAGACCCTTCAGGAAAATATTCAATCTCTGATGACAAAAACCAGCAAATTTTCACTGTGACTATAAACCAGCTGGCCTATGAAAACACTGACTACTGGTGTGTGGTGGAGATTAATAATGGAGCAGATTATCGAAAATATTTTAAACTGTCAGTTACCAGTGGTAAGTGCACATCGTTGTACATATTTTACATTGTTTTCAGGATTTCTTGTCACAATTTCTAACAAAAAAAACAACAAATATGTTTTTATTTGTACTAAAAAGACTGAATGTGCTCTCATTTGTTGTTAAACGTCAATAAGAAAAGATATCTTAAGTCTGAATTTCAATTAATTTTTGTATGTATTGTATTTTTTGTGAACTTTAAGGGATGCCCAGTCTCCATGTGGATCATCAGAGGATTACAGGATACATTGGAGAGAACATAACTATTAGATGTAACCACAGTTACTCTGGAGAAATGAAGTGGTGCAGGCTGGGCAGGAACTGTGTGACAGAATCATCTGGATCCATAGATGGAACAACAGTGACCACTCATATGAGCGACCCAAAAGTTTTTGCAGTGACCATGAGTGGACTAAAGTCAGAGGACAGTGGCTGGTATTGGTGTGCTAAAGAGGACATTCAGATACCAGTACATTTAACTGTTACTGAGAAACCAATCACCAGTGAGTACTGCAAGCTATCATAAACTCCACATATATATCAGTTCCATCCATTTATAAATGTTAGTACTCTCAGAGATATTAGGATAATGATTGTTATAATGCTCTAGTAATTATTTATGTATATTTAATTATAGCTACTGCCCCTACTGTTGCTCAAGTTACCGGAAATGGAACAATTCACACATTTGAAGACACACAAGAAAGGTTTGTTTTTCAGTTTTATGTGCAGTATTTAATGAACTGTTCTTGTAAGGGAAACTGTCAAAGAATCCTTTATGCATGTCATTGTTCCTTGTTAAGCTAAACTAAATTATACATTTTGCAGAGTTCCGTTTGACCTAAAGATCCTCATCATTCCTCTGAGCCTGCTGGTCGTGGTTGTAATTGTAGCTTTTCTTTTCTGGTTTATAATAAGACAAAGTAAGTGTTACTGAAACCATTGAAACATTTAAAATGCAATTAAAGTTTTGATTATTGTGCATTGTTACACGGTCAGTAACAGCAGTTATCTTTTACTAGAGCTGAGAAAAGCAGAATCAACTCCCACAGCAAAGGTAAGAGATCCTGTGTGACAGGTCTATATGCAAAGAGTTCGGTGTGACACCAGGCTGACAGTGTTTAGTCTTTCTGTAAATTACATTTTGCTCATTCTACACAGATTGATGAGGAAGTGACATACGCCAGTGTAAGAAATGTGGGAAGAAAAACAGCTGAGGTAGCCCTAACATACCACAGCTAAACATTTATATTTAAGAATATAAGTAGACATTTTTTTAAAGCATGTTGGAACTGTAAAGTGTTGTCTTTCTATTTTTGTTCATTCCCAGAGGTCATTTACAGAAGGTGATGGGGAAATCACATACAGTTCGGTTGTGACCATAAAGAATCAAAATATCAAAATGGTAAATATTAAACATGATAGCAGCCGCATCCTGTTTCCCACTTCCTGTGTTTCCTTAATTTAACATCGTTGTTGTCCTGGTATTTTGTGTGTCACTTGGAATTTGGTCACATTCTGCTTTTTTCCCCCTCTAACTGTCATCTTTGTTTCTGTTCTCCAACAGGGTGAAGAAAAAGGCACAGACGTTACATACAGCACATTAGCTACTCTCCACTGAAATATTTAAATATTATAACTTGGTAACTTTTTTGTCATGTTTAACTGTTGTTTAACAAACTATATTCCTGCATATTTGCAAAGTGAGTCAAAGAAGCGTTGATGTGTTTGCTCTTTTATCAAGATCAGTGACATTATTCTTGTTTTTTATTGTAATAAAGAAGCATTGCAAGCATCAACAATAATGGCTAATCCTGACTTCTATCATTAGGGTGTGTGAGAACTCTCAGTGTACACCAAACATTTTTGTCTTTGTTGAATGAGAGTGGAATGATATACTATTTGGAACGATTAAGCATGCAGTCTGCCTTTACGTACATTTTTTAAACATAAATATGTGTGTAATGAGTCATTCTAAAGAGCTCACTAAATCGGTACTGCAGTGGTATTGTAATAGGACGCCACCACTGCAACAAGTCACTTTGTTAAATTTCCTAGACATTTCAGAATCAGCTGCAAGTTAGAACAGTTGTGGCCATCTTCTTGATGCAATCATGGATATTTGTTGTTTCATCCGGGACACGGCTCTGACACACACTAATCCTCAGCCTCCTTCCTTCCACTTAGCCTACAGTCTCAGGGTGCTATATTTGGGACTAAAACCCTCCATGCATAGGACAGAGTCAGTGGAATCTAACTTCTCCTTTGCCCAGCTTATTAAACCAGCAGGGTATTTGATGACTAGCATGGTGTAGGTATTAATAGCCCAGGATCTTGTTCTTCCCATTCAGCTGAGTCCTCAGGACTTGACTTACACTCTGGAGGTATTTGGTGGTTGCGGCTTTCCTAGTAACTTCTTCATGGTTCCCATTTGCCTATGAGATTCCACCGTACTCATAGGCTACGTTCACACTGCAGGCCTTAATGCTCAATTCCGATTTTTTTGATCAAATCCAATTTTTTTGTCTGCTTGTTCACACTACAAATAAAATTTGACAGCAAAAACGCTCTAGTGTGATCCCTCAAAGAGGCCCACATGCGCAAAAGAAGACGTCACACACAACGCGCTCTGTTTAGACCCAGAGCAAACAGTATTGCTTGACTGATGGCTCTTAATATAAAGACGTTTTTCGGACTTTACATTTTCCAATTTTGCTTTAAGTTATAAAGTTATTTTGTTATTTACATATGGCCTAATAATTATCCTTATTGCTGTTTTAGAGAGGTGCGGTGCTTCAAAGGATAGTGGCAGATTTCTGTCAGAATCAGCAGATTATACAGTACAAATAAAATCTTCACGTTTCTCCAACGTTGTCTTCCCAACAGTTTCACTAACATCTATACGGGATGGCTAGGAAGCGTTCATGATGTCTTCTCTGACGCTTCTCCACCGCTTCTCCGGTGCTGATAATTGGCGTCTGTCTTGTGTCAGTGACGTAAAAGACAGATTTAATGCGACTTGACCATTCAAACAGCAGTCACTGTCTAAAACATCAGATATGTATTGGATTCAGTACCACATACGAAAGTGACCCAGGTTGGATTTGAAAATATCGGATTTGTGCCGTTCACACTGTCATACCATGATCGGATATGTGTCACAAAGGGTCAAAAAAGTCAGATATGATGCACTTTCATCTGCAGTGTGAACGTAGCCTTAGTTATCCTCAATGTCTGCAGCGTTGCCTTCTGGTAGTGCAGTCCCCTCAGGGCTGGACTGGGACAAAAAGTCAATATGGCCGGTGTGCCATATATCTACATATTATACATATATCTATGCATTTCATTTTGTTTGACAGGTTTTAATCAGTTTGGTACAGTTGCTGTTATTTATTTCTTTGTTGTATTGCAGAACATCAAAATTTAAAGCTACACTTTAGCTGTTAGCAGTGGCTCATGGTTAAAGTAGCCAATTATTTAACCCAAATCCTTGAATCTCGCATTTTCTATTTATGTTCCTCCATCTATACTCTTACTCTTTAATTTTACTTCCTTCGTCTCTTCCTCACTTATCTACAGCTGGTGCTCCAGCAGTAGCCTCCTGTGACTGTGAGGCCTGGTTACGAGATGTTACTGGTACTACAGCCCCACAGCTAACAAGTTGGTAAATTTGACACACTATTATTAGCTTACTTTTTGTTGTTTTTTCTCCGTTTTCAAGCTCCACCTTTTCGCCACTTCTTCCAAACTAAAGTTTTCCTACAACGTGCATAAGCGCACAGTGAAGATAGGGGAGGGGCTGGTCCTTTGTCAGCTCACT
Source organism: Neolamprologus brichardi (assembly GCF_056152115.1). NCBI lineage: Eukaryota > Metazoa > Chordata > Actinopteri > Cichliformes > Cichlidae > Neolamprologus > Neolamprologus brichardi. Next base: position 13,781,804 of record NC_142116.1, read on the forward strand.
TTTGTGAAGTGTTTTACATAGGAGGAAGAGTGATTGCAACTGCAGTGGCAGGGTTGAAAAATAGGAAGTGTTGCACTTGGAGTTTTCAAGTGCAGCAGTTCATACGATTTTGTCTGCTCACTTATCAATATGGCTCTCTATCTCAGGATTATTTATATCATCACTGGACTAACAGGTATGTGGCAGGGGCTTTTAAAAAATTGCTTAGCATCTCTGTTGATTTTCAATTTCCAATAGTATTAATTTGTAATTTGTAATAACTTACCAAAAGAGATTTTATTTTATTAGCAAAACATTTGATTCTGAAAACATGTAGATAATCAACAGAACTATTCTATTAAAATGTGCATTTGTTTCTTTGTAGGAGTTCACAGCATAACTACAGTCAGTGAAGTATCAGTGAAAACTGGGAAATCTATCTCCATCCCATGTCTCTATGAGTCCAAATACAAAAACCATGTGAAGTACTTGTGTAAAGGACCTAAATGGAAATCCTGCAGCGATGTAGTAAAAACAAACACAGCAGACCCTTCAGGAAAATATTCAATCTCTGATGATAAAAACCAATTTTTTTTTACCGTAACTATAAACAATCTGACAAATAAAAACACTGATTACTGGTGTGTGGTGGAGATTAATAATGGACGGGATTATGGAGAGCATTTTCAACTGTCAGTTACCAGTGGTGAGGTTCCATCTTTGTTAACATTTTAAAGTGGTTGTTATTAAAAGTTAAGAGAAATAGACATGAAGTCTAAATTGCCAATGGTTTTTCAAATCTGTATTTTTTTGTCCTTCTATCCACTCATTACTTTATTTATTTTAATGTTTGTCCTTGAAGGGACCCCCAGTCTCTATGTGGATCATCAGAGGATTACAGGATACATTGGAGAGAACATAACTATTAGATGTCACCAAAGTTACTCTGGAAAAATGAAGTGGTGCAGGCTGGGCAGGAACTGTGTGACAGGATCATCTGGATCCATAGATGGAACAACAGTGACCACTTATATGAGCGAACCAAATGTTTTCACAGTGACCATGAGTGGACTACAGTCACAGGACAGTGGCTGGTATTGGTGTGCTAAAGGAGACATTCAGATACCAGTATATTTAAATGTTACTGAGAAACCAATCACTAGTAAGTACTGCAAGTAATTATGAACTTGACATGTGCACAAGAGATATTAGCACAATCATTGTTACGTGTATGAACTCCATCCATTTATAAATGTTAGTACTCTCAGAGATATTAGGACAATCATTGTTCTAGTACTCTAGTACTGACTGTTGTTTTGTTGAATTATAGCTACTGCCCATACTTTTACTGGAGATAGAACAATTACCACATTTAAAAATGGACAACAAAGGTCAGATATCTTTTGTATTTGCAGTAGATTTAGCAACAAAACTGTTCTTTTGACTAAAAATCTTTTATGCTAAACTTAATTGTGTATTCTCAAACTGCATGTTGCAGAGTTTCATTTGACCTCAAGATCCTCATCATCCCTCTGAGTGTGTTGATCTTTATTGTAATTGTGGTGTTGTTCATCTGGTTGATACTGAGAAACAGTAAGTCTTGTTAAACTTTGATTGAAATCCAAACAATATTTACTTGAATTTATGCATTATCATTGGCTATTTTGCATTGTTAACACAGAGTCTGTAACAGGTGCTTTGTTTTTTTCTAGAGCAGAGAAAAGCAGACTCATCAGCCACAGCAATGGTAAGTTATATTGATTTATTTCTCTGTGAGCTTGGTACATGATTCTACAAGAATAGCTAAATTAATTGATAGGGAAAACTTTTATAAGTACAGTTTTGCAGATGTTCTAATTATTTTCTGTTTTCCAATGCAGGCCGGAGTGGAGGTAGCATACGCTGAAGTTAGACCCAAGAAAAAACACTTAGGCAAGGTAACCAACTGCTGTCCTATCAAGAAATCAAGTCTAGGATTTTCAGTGAATATACTGACATTGGAAAGTAAAATGTCTAATTGATCAAATTAATCTTCCAGTATTGTCTTCATGCATGCTCAATCATCCATAGAACGAAATCCAAAAAGCCAACCCAAAAGGTTAATCTGTTCTATGTCCAGAAGAACAGATTCAACTCTCCTTTAAGGCTCTGTATGGAAAGAGTTTGGAGTAACCAGGCTGACACCTTTCAATCTTTCACTAAATTACATTTTGTTTATCCTACACAGGTGGACCAGGAAGTAATATACGCCAATGTGGGAAACATTAGAAGAAAATCACCCGAGGTAACCCTAACATACTACAACTATACATTTGTATTTGAGTATAAGCAGACTTTAACTTTTTCTTAAAGAATGACACGACTGTAAAGTGTTCTGTTTCCACTCCTTTTGTTTTCCCCCAGATGTCACTTCCTGAAAGTGATGGAGAAGTCATGTACAGTTCCGTTGTTACCATAAAGAAACAAGAGGGTAAATATTAAAAGACCTAAAACCAAACACACGATTTCTCACATACTGTTTCCCTCTTTTCAAATAATTTAGCTCATTATCCTCATAAGACATGATTCGCTTTAAATTTGGTCACCTTGGTCTTTGCTTTTTTTTTCTAATCGTCATATTTGTTTCTGTTCTCTGTTCTCAGGGTGAGGCAAAAGACACATATGTTATGTGCAGCACATTAGCCAATCACTACTGAAATATTTAAATATTAGAACTTTTGGCCTTTCTGTCTCTTTATATCTACCTTTTACTGGAGTTTTTGCAGGATTTGCAGATTTTCTTTTACTGTCAGCAGATCAGTCACCTAGCCATGCAGTATGCCTACAGATTTGCATTCTCCAAAGAGCTCACTGAACTGGTCCAGTAATGGTATTGTAATAGGATGGGACTGTTGCAACAAGTCAGTTTGTGAAATTTCTTCTCGCCTAGCTCTTCCACAATCAACTCTAAGTTATGTTATTGCAACCTGGAAACATTTTGGAACCACAGCATCTCAGCAATGTATTGCCAGTACATGTAAAGTTACAGAGCAAGATTGCGGAGAACTGAGGCGTATAGGGTGTTATCAGTGTTCTGTTGACTTAAAACTCCAAGACTACTCTGACATCACCATCACAAAAACTTTGTGCCAGGAACTCGAAGGCATGGGTTTCAATGTTTCTGACCAGGGTTCTGAGTTTTCTTGGGTTTAACTATAATTTGTGTTTCTCATGGATCATGTTTTTTGTGTCTTGTTTGCCTTTTTTAGAGTTTTTGCTTAATTTAGTTCATTATGTTGTAAGACTAGTTTATCTTATCTTTTGTACACAGTTGATTATTAATTTCTTCCAGTTCATCCAAGACCTTCTTGTGTTTCCATGTCTTGTCACTTCCTGTTTTGCTTTATATAACCTGTTCCTTTTGTGTGTGTGTGTGTGTGTGTGTGTGTGTGTGGCAAAGTGTTTCTGCGCAGTGTACCAGGGGCATGTGGAAACGTTGTCGTACCATATGCACGAGGAGTGTGTGTGTGTGTTGTGTGTGTTGTGTGTTTAGATTTATGGAGATTGTTTCCTGCTATTCAGTTAGTTTTCTGTCTGCTATAAACACACTCTTAAACCTTGTTGAAAGACCGTCCCAGAAGAGTCGAAGCTCTTATAGTTGCTTAACTGTCAATTTTGTTTCTGTTCTCCAACAGGGTGAAGGAAAAGGCACAGAAGTTACATACAGCACATTAGCTACTCTCCACTGAAATATTTAAATGTTATAACCTTTTGCATTTTGTGTACCTGTATTACTGGAGTCTTTGTCAGACAAGTGCTGCAATGTGTTATCTGCTCTCATCAGCTTGTTATATGATTATTTGTTTTTAACTGTTGTTTAAGAGACTATATTCCTGCATATTTGCAAAGTGAGTCAAAGAAGTGTTGATCTGTTTGCTCTTTTATCAAGATTGTTGACATTAATCTTGTTTTTTTGTTTTTTTTTTGTAATAAAGAAGCATTGCAAGCATCAACAATAATGGCTAATCCTGACCTCTATCATCAGGTTGTGTGAGAACTCTCAGTGTATATCAAACATTTTGTCTTTGTTGAATGAGAGTGGAATGATATACTATTTGGAACGATTAAGCATGCAGTCTGCCTTTACGTACATTTTTTAAAACATAAATATGTGTGTAATGAGTCATTCTAAAGAGCTCACTAAATTGGTACTGCATCTTTGTTTAATCCTGGACACGATTCTGACACACACTAATCCTCAGCCTCCTTCCTTCCACTTAGCCTACAGTCTCAGGGTGCTACATCTTGGACAAAAACCCTCCGTGCATAGGACAGAGTGGCTCATGCTCAAAGAAGCCATTCATTTAACCCAAATCCTTGAATCTCTCATATCCTATTTATGTTTCTCCATCTATACTCTTACTCTTTGATTTCATCTTCCTTCATCTCTTTCTCACTTCTCTACAGCTGGTGCTCCAGCAGCAGCTTCATGTGACTGTTGTGGTCGCAAATTTTGAAGCCATCATGATAACCTTATCTTCACCAGCGATTTGGAGGTCCACCATTTTTTTTTTGTTTTTTGTTTTTAGATCCAATTAAAATCAATGCATTCAAAAGGATTCTGTGGAAAAAGAGTAATATTCTTGAAACAGTTTAATACACTGCATCATATGAACAGCAGGAAAAATACATACAAACATTTTACCTGAGAATTAAATAGCAGAAAGCAAGCAAAGCAAAACCCCAGGGTGTACAGGTTTAAGCGCATGCAGATTGGGACCAACCCCACCGGACAGATAGCAGTAAAAAAGCTCAGAGGGTTTTCCCAGGTCCTCTTTTAAAGGTGCCAGTAGTCCCACCTCCTGCTGCTGAGTAAGTTTTCCATGCGCCCAAAAACAGTAGGTGCAGGGTCAAGTACGGGCCAGGGCCACTTCCCAGAGGGGCACCCTTAGTTTAATCCTTTGCTTTGTCTTCTGACAGTAGGTCACAACAAAGTGTGGTGGCAGATTTCTTTTCTCATGTATTAATCACATATTTCAACCATATCACTTTAGTATAGTGTTACACCCCAGCCCAGGGAAAACCGGCGTGCAACATAAGGAAAATGAAAATAAGGAGAACTGCCCCCACGCTCCCTGCTCTCAAGGAAGACGAACCAAAAAGACAACTGCCACGGATTTCACAACAGCCAGTCAGTTTATTAAGGCCCAAAAGGTAGCGGGCGTCAGGGTGAGCATGGCCAAAACAACAAACAAAAAACTCTAGAAATGAAATGCAGCTGGCTTACCTTCACAGAAAACCCCAAAAGAAAATTACAGGTCACTTACCTGCCTCTCTAACCAAAAACAGGAGAAAAGGTTCCCAAAGAAAAATGGCTTCTCACCCCTACAGCTACCGAGTAAAAAAAAGAATATTGACAACTATTTACAACAAACTATTTGCAACATGGCAAAAGCTTCCAGAATACAAATTCACACGCAGCCACATGCACAGTTTGTTGGGAACAGGAAGTAGGCAGGAGGCGTGCTGGTTGAGAAGGGTCCTCATTTATAGCCAGCCTCCTCATTTATAGTCCTCATTTATAGTCCTCATTTATAGCCTCCACCAATGGTCAGCTTCCACCTGGAACTCACATAGCATCATTAACACAGGACACAAACTATGCCACCCTCTGGTGTGGCAGACAAAAAACACAGTCCAAAAAATATCCATAACACTGAATCATAACAATAGTAAGAGCACTCCTGTCACCAGTTTGTTTGCATGTGGAATGTGATCATAAGTGGGGCCCAAGTTTTATTGCACCTTCACAGCAGACTCATTTTCCTCTTGAGGGCTCTGGACATCCTATTGCAGATGAGGTGATGGTTGGTCGGAGCTTTTCTTAGACTGAACAGTTAAGAATCTGCTAATAATTGATCTGCTGTGAAATGTTCTTTGTTTAAGAGTGTCTGTGTCTGCGTATATAAGATGTAAGGGCGGTGGCCACAATTCAGAGATGGTCCTGGTGTTTCACTGGGATGTTCTCTCCACGTTGCAATGTGTTTATTAAACCCAATTCAAATCGAGCTCACTCATTTTACCTGAGAATTAAATAGCAGAAAGCTAGGTTGCAGGTTATTGTTAAATTTTCCACAACAATAGTCAAAGGTCACACATTAGTACAGCAAATAGCATAGTTTCTTGTGATAATCTTATGATATACATGTGTATAATACTTCACCTAACTACATCAAAGATATGGGTTAAATGCTTTATATAGTGATAAACACTCCAGTGTGGGTTAATATATAGTGTGTTCGAGTATCTCTGTTACCATGTTACTATTTTCTAAGAGACATGTTTTTGAATGTGCTGCATGAAAAACGTTTATTGTGTGTGTGCGTGTGAAGGCAAAACATCTCGTGCCTAAGACTCTACATACAAATTACAGTATATGTTCAGTGCAGATATATAGTTATATAGGTATACATGTCATACAAAAATCCACCACATTATGAGACCTGGTTACGAGGTGTTACTGGTACTACTGTTCACCATGCGGTAACAGCCCCACAGCTAACAAGTCGGTAAATTTGACACACTATTGTTAGCTTACTTTTTGTTGTTTTCTCTCAGTTTTCAAGCTCCACCTTTTCGCCACTTCTTCCAAACTAAAGTTTTCCTACAACGTACATAAGCACACAGTGAAGATAGGGGAGGGGCTGGTCCTTTGTCAGCTCACTTTTGTGAAGTGTTTTACATAGGAGGAAGAGTGATTGCAACTGCAGTGGCAGTGACATACTTAGGGTTGAAAAATAGGAAGTTTATACGGTTTTGTCTGCTCACTTATCAATATGGCTCTCTATCTCAGGATTATTTATATCATCACTGGACTAACAGGTATGTGGCAGGGGCTTTTAAAAAACTGCTTAGCATCTCTGTTGATTTTCAATTTCCAAATGCATAAATATTTGTAATAGGCTAGCAATAGAGATTTTATTTTAACAGAAAAACATTTAATTCTGAAAACATGTAGATAATCAACAGAACTATTCTATTAAAATGTGCATTTGTTTCTTTGCAGGAGTTCACAGCATAACTACAGTCAGTGAAGTATCAGTGAAAACTGGGAAATCTATCTCCATCCCATGTCTCTATGAGTCCAAATACAAAAACCATGTGAAGTACTTGTGTAAAGGACCTAAATGGAAATCCTGCAGCGATGTAGTAAAAACAAACACAGCAGACCCTTCAGGAAAATATTCAATCTCTGATGATAAAAACCAATTTTTTTTTACCGTAACTATAAACAATCTGACAAATAAAAACACTGATTACTGGTGTGTGGTGGAGATTAATAATGGACGGGATTATGGAGAGCATTTTCAACTGTCAGTTACCAGTGGTGAGGTTCCATCTTTGTTAACATTTTAAAGTGGTTGTTATTAAAAGTTAAGAGAAATAGACATGAAGTCTAAATTGCCAATGGTTTTTCAAATCTGTATTTTTTTGTCCTTCTATCCACTCATTACTTTATTTATTTTAATGTTTGTCCTTGAAGGGACCCCCACTCTCTACGTGGATCATCAGAGGATTACAGGATACATTGGAGAGAACATAACTATTAGATGTCACCACAGTTACTCTGGAGAAATGAAGTGGTGCAGGCTGGGCAGGAACTGTGTGACAGGATCATCTGGATCCATAGATGGAACAACAGTGACCACTTATATGAGCGAACCAAATGTTTTCACAGTGACCATGAGTGGACTACAGTCAGAGGACAGTGGCTGGTATTGGTGTACTAAAGGGGACATTCAGATACCAGTTTATTTAAATATTACAGAGAAGCCAATCACTAGTAAGTACTGCAAGTAATTATGAACTTGACACATGTATCAATTCCATCCATTTATAAATGTTAGTACTCTCAGAGATATTAGGACAATCATTGTTACAGTACTCTAGTACTGACGGTTGTTTTGTTGAATTATAGCTACTGCCCATACTTTTACTGGAGATAGAACAATTACCACATTAAAAAATAAACAACAAAGGTCAGATATGTTTTATATGTGCAGTAGATTTAGCGACAGAACTGTTCTTTTGTCTAAAAATCTTTTACAGCTGAATATAATTGTTATGCTAAAATAAATTATGTGTTCTCAAACTGCATGTTGCAGAGCTTCATTTGACCTCAAGACCCTCATCATCCGTCTGAGTGTGTTGATCTTTATTGTAATTGTGGTGTTGTCCATCTGGTTGATACTGAGACACAGTAAGTCTTGTTAAACTTTGAGTGAAATCCAAACAATATTTACTTCAAAATCTTGAAACTGCATTAGGATTTATTCTGCATTGTTAACATGGAGTCTGTAACAGGTGCTTTGTTTTTTTGTAGAGCAGAGAAAAGCAGACTCATCAGCCACAGCAATGGTAAGTTATACTGATTTGTGTTCATCTGGACACAGCGTCCAGATTCAACTCTCTGGGATAATCTCCATATTATAAACTCTCCTTTAAGGCTCTGTATGGAAAGAGTCTGGAGTAACCAGGCTGACACCTTTCAATCTTTCACTAAATTACATTTTGTTTATCCTACACAGATGGACCAGGAAGTAATATACGCCAATGTGGGAAACATTAGAAGAAAATCACCCGAGGTAACCCTAACATACTACAACTATACATTTGTATTTGAGTATAAGCAGACTTTAACTTTTTTTTTTCTTAAAGAATGACACAACTGTAAAGTGTTCTGTTTCCACTCCTTTTGTTTTCCCCCAGATGTTACTTCCTGAAAGTGATGGGGAAATCATGTACAGTTCAGTTGTTACCACAACGAAACAAGAGGGTAAATATTAAAAGACCTAAAACCAAACACACACCATTTCCCACATACTGTTTCCCTCTTTTCAAGTTATGTTGCTCATTGTCCTCATAAGACATGATTCGCTTTAAATTTGGTCACCTTGGTCTTTGCTTTTTCTTTCTAATCGTCATATTTATTTCTGTTCTCTGTTCTCAGGGTGAGGCAAAAGACACAGAAGTTGCATGTGGCAATGCACATTAGCCAATTACTATTGAAATCTTTAAATATTAGAACTTTTGGCCTTTCTATCTTTTTTATATCTACCTTTTACTGATTTTTTTGCAGGATACATGCTGCAATATTTTCTTTTACTGTCAGCAGATCAATCACCGAGCCATGCAGTATGCCTGCATTTTAGAAAGATTTGCATTCTCCAAAGAGCTCATTGAACTGATCCAGTAATGGTATTGTAATAGGATGGGACTGTTGCAACAAGTCAGTTTGTGAAATTTCTTCTCGCCTCGATCTTCCACAATCAATTCTAAGGAAACATTTTGGAACCACAGCATCTCAGCAATTCATTGATAGTACATGTAAAGTTACAGAGCAAGATTGCTGAGTGCTGAGGGATATAGGGTGTTATCAATGTTTTGTTGACTTAAAACTCCAAGCCTGCTCTGACATCACCAAAAACTTTTTGCCAGGAGCTTGAAGGCATGGGTTTCTATTTCTCTGACCAGGGTGCTGAGTTTTCTTGGGTTTAAGTATAATTTTTGTTTCTTATTTCTCATGGATCATGTTTTTTGGGTCTTGTTTGCCTTGTTTAGAGTTTTTGCTTTAATTTAGTTCATTATGTTGTAAGACTATTGTATCTTTTGTACAGAGTTGATTGATTCCTTTCTTCCAGTTCATCCAAGCCCTTCCTGTGTTTCCATGTCTTGTTAAGTCTCTGTCCCATTTTATTTACTTCCTGTTTTCCTTGTAATTGTGTGTGTGTGTTTAGATTTATGGACATTGTTTTCTGCCATTCAGTTAGTTTTGTGTGTGCCATAAACACATTCCTAAACTTTGTGGAAAAAAACCATTGGAACACCAGCAAAAAACAGTGCATAGTTGCAATATTTTGTCCCGTCTTGTTGACATGTTTGCGTTTGATAACTTACTGCTTTTATTGTGTTAAAGTTTTTTTTCTTTTTTTATTATATGGACTGTCTTTATGTCCTCGTGTACATTGGTCACATTGCTTTTTCAGAAAACAAATCATTACCTAATGTAAACAGATGATGCTTAAGGGAAAAATGTGAATATATAGATGAGCAGGGAAATAGTTGATTGTTTCATTCTTTTTCATTCCTTTAGAATGATCAATGTTCTCTCTGTCACCTCTAAAATTTTGGTTTTTAAACAAGAACTCAAATTCTCATTTGTGACTGATGGAGCATTTACTATTTATCAGTTCTGGTATTATAATTACAGATAAGATAACATGGGATGATATTCATTGATAAGACATTCATTGCTAAGCTGTTTTTATGGGTGTGTAATTAGACTTAATTTATTCTCACTACCTAAAGCATACAAAACTGGAAGGCTATATAATTTTTTTATGTCATTTTTTACACATGTATAATATCATGTTTATGTTGTCTTCTTTATCATTAAAGATTTATGGAGCCAATATCCAAAGAAAATATTAAAACGACCTTCAAAAGGCCTGAAGTACTTATGATCATTAAAAATAAAGTCTGGAAGCAAAATACAAAGAAATAAGCAGTGACTCAAAACTTTTGCACACAAGTATGTAAAACTAATATTTAGACCTCGAGCTAATATTTATGCCACATAGGGAGAATCTCTCCAAACTCTCAGAACAACAGTTGTCTCGGATTTTTCCACAGTTACAGTTTCTGTAACCAGTATCCAGTTCAACAAATTTAATACTTTTATTGAATATCTCACTCACTAGCTGATAGGTACATTTATGCATATCATAAAAAGAAACACAAAAAGTTTGTTTTTTTTAATATGTTGCTGGGCTACTTATTCAATGTTCAATATTGATTCACACACAAGGGGGCAGGCTTTATCCACTGCAAAGAAGGGCAGGGTGTGTATGTGTGTGTCCATGCTCAACTTGTTGACAAACTTTGCAAGCTCTGACATCTAATTCAGTGTCACTGCGTTCTACTTACTTCGACTGTTGCTTCACCCTAACTCAGGAGTGTTAATTTCAAGAATACCACTGGTTAGTGCTCATTTTTGTAAATATTTTAAATAATTATAAATTTTTTATGACAAAGCACAAAACAAGTTTTATTTTATTTTTTAAAGGCTGAATATGCTCTTTTTCTTCAGATTACGGAATAAATGCGAAGACTGACTTTTCAATACATTATCCACTTATTACTCTATTTATTTTGATTTTATTTATGTATTTATTTATTCTTAATAGATTTAATTTGTATTTATTTATTTATTTTCATTAAAGGGACCACCAGTCTCTATGTGGATCATCAGACAATTACAGGATATATTGGAGAAAGCATAACTATTAGATGCCACCACAGTAACTCTGGAGAAATGAAGTGGTGCAGGCTGGGCAGGAACTGTGTGACAGGATCATCTGGATCCATAGATGGAACAACAGTGACCACTTATATGAGCGAACCAAATGTTTTCACAGTGACCATGAGTGGACTGAAGTCAGAGAACAGTGGTTGGTATTGGTGTGCTAAAGGGGACATTCAGATACCAGTACATTTAACTGTTACTGAAAAACCAATTACTAGTAAGTACTGTAAGTTATCAACTAAACTCTACAACTATATGAATTCAATTCATTTATAAATGTTAGTACTCTTTTTAACTACAGCAACTACCCCGACTACTACTGTTGCTGGAAATGGAACATTTACTACAATAGAACAACAGAGCAAATCTACAGTAGCAGAAAATAAACACAAGTCAGATATCTTTTGTATTTGTATGCTGGATTTAGTGGTACAACTGTTCATAAAATAGACGGTGTAGTTGTTGTTTTTAAAAAACAAAAAACTGTTTATTACTCATTAAAGTAAACTAAATTTGATGGGTCGATCGCGAACGAAATGGCTCTAAGAGCCGGTTCTCTGACGTGAACGATGCGAGCCGGCTCCTTATCACGAGCTGTGTTTTTTTTTTTTTTTTCTCTCACCCTCTCGCTCTCTCTCACTTTTTTTCGCTTCACTCAGCATGCGAGCCTTGTGCTTTACGCTGGGAAGAGGGGGGAGGTAGTAGGGGGGGTAGTTACACTCAGTAGCACAGGAACAGAGCAGGAGGGAGAGACAGAGAAAGAGGCAGGGACAACAGCCAGGGACAACAACGTCACATTAGAAAAGTATAGTAATCATCCACAACTATTTTCAGTTGCAGATGATAAAGGATTCAGAAAGTTTATTCATGCAGGTCCATATGACAGAGAATATGCATGTTCTTTTTGTTTTCATATTTTAATTTATATTTAATTGTGTTGTGGTTTGCAGTGTTTTGTGTTGTTTCACTTTAAATTTGTAAAAGGAAAAAGCTGGTATATTTAAACAGTTAAAAGTTGAAATGTGTATAGTTGATTTTTGTATTATATGATTTATTTATTACATTTTATGTGGAGTGAATAAATAAAAGTATATTTACGTTGGCCCCTACAGACAAAGCACATACAAACGTCAAATCACGTACAAACGCTGAAACACATAAAAACCCTGAAGCACGTACAAATTCCAAAACACGTACAAACTCCAAAACACGTACAAACTCCAAAACGTACAAACTCCAAAACACATACAAACTCCAAAACACGTAAAAACTCCAAAACACGTACAAACTCCGAAGCACGTTCAAACTCCAAAACACGTAAAAACTCCAAAACACGTACAAAAGACAACAGAAGTGCTCCAAGATGCTAGGCGCAGTGTTGACCTTTTGTTACCCAGTGGCTACACAAGCCAGCAAGTACCAACGACCGTATTTGGTGTGTGGTAATAACAGGTAAATAAACTTTTTTTTTTTTTTAATTATTTGACTATATATGAATGCTTGTGTATAAATACACTAACAATACACATATGCTTTCATGCTTTCAATTGTGTAATTTAAGTGATCTAGGTAGCTCTGTTTTGGAAGTTCAGTTCATGCTAGAAATGTGTTTTGGAGTTTGTACGTGCTTTTTGGAGTTTGTACATGTTTTGTCTCTAGGGGCCACCGCATATATTTATATATAAACATATATAAATAAAATCACTTTTTTTAACATTAGTTAATAATGAGCCGAACCAAAAGAGCCGGTTCTCTAAAAAGAGCCGGAAATCCATTCACTAAACTAAATTATGTGTTCTCAAACTGCATTTTGCAGAGCTTCATTTGACCTAAAGATCCTCATTGTTCCTCTTGGTGTGCTGATCTTGTTAATTTTGATGTTCTTCTGGTTCATTTTAAAACAGAGTGAGTCTTATGGAACTGTGATTTAAATTCACGTTTGAATTATTGTGTATTGTTACAGAGTCAGTAACAGCTGTTTTGTTTTACTAGAGCAGAGAAAAGTAGAATCATTGGCCACAGCAATGGTAAGTTATGCTGAATTATTACCCTCTGGACATCCTACATGATACTAAATGAGGTGAAGGTGAAGATGAAACACAAGGTAAAATATTATAATGTAGGAGTACTGTCTTCAAATATGTGGCTGAACATGGAAATCATACCATACCATAAAAAACATACCATACAAACATGACAAAATATCATATTGACACTATTATTTTTTTCTCTTTTGAACTGGATTTGAACTAATTAGTTAAGAGTAACACAGAGTGCTCCTTGAAAGATTGTTGGATGTCCTATTTATGTGTTCAGAAGATTAATTGGTACTAAAAGGGTTTCCTCTTTAAACAATGGTTCATTTATACATTTAACCATTTAATTAGAGTAGTAATAGTATTTTTCATATACAGTGCCTTTGAAAGAGTATTTGCCCTCTTGTCTGTGTAAGTTCTCAGTCATCCTGGTCACGGTGTTTCACTAACATTTAGCTTGTTAGCTGAACTACATAGTGTATTAAAGGTCTTCTAAGTTTAGCATGTAGCCCTGTGAATTCTGTTAAATAGATTATTTTTTAGGAAATAAAAAATATACAACTCAAACATTCACTATAAAAAAAAAAATTCTGAACCTTTTGTTTTGACTATCACGTTTATTTTATTTATATCCTATAGCACATTCAAACAACAGAAGTTGTTTAGAAACAGGCACATTTACATTCCAGGTTTCAAAATACATGAATAACTGAAAGGAGTGTTTTGTTGTCTTAACTAATTATTGTGGAAATTAAAAATCACAGTGATTTAGAGGTATTTCAAATCAGAATTTGCAAATTCATGATGATTCATCCTTTAAATTATTACTCACTGCTCTTTGATACGTTAACTGCCTTTATAAGATTAAAGTCTCAGTATCTTTCAAGGATGCCAATGTTCTTACTTTGGACATTCCTTTATGTTAAGTTCATCTTGTTATTTTAAAGCACCTAAATTGCTCAGTGTTTAGTCCTTTGTTTATCAGGTCCTTTTGTGTCATCACCCTTTGTGTTTTAGTCTCTCTTGTTGGTTCATGCTGTCAAGTTGGCATCATGTCTGCATCCCATCATGTTTCCTTTTTATTTTGAAAATCTTGCTTCCATGTTCTGTTTGGTCAGTTTACACTTCCCCTGTGGTGTTATTATTAGTGATGTGCGGATCGATACTGAAATATCGATTCCTCTGATACCAATCATTTATGTTCTAGAATCGATTCTCACATTAAAATATCGATATTTTAGTAAATTAGGGTAAATTTGTAGTTTATCATTAACAGGAACACAGTGGAAAGAAACTATAACATTCGGATTGTCTACATTCAAAGGAACTATTTCCTCTTCCGCCTTTCATAGTCATTTGCGAAATAGGCTGTCTCGCAGCCCCTTGGCGTGCGCACTCACAACAATGGCTGAGCGTAATTGGAGTCATGTGCGAACCTATTTTACCTCCACAAAAACTGAGACGTGGTTTGCGATACATGTGGCAAAAACGTGAGGTGTTGTGGCCACACTAGGGAGACATTCAAAAAGGCTGTTGGGGGGATAGATACATTTTATAGTGTTTATTTATACGTTATACGTTAAATGTCTGGAAACAGCGGGGGTGTCCAAATTCAGAGGCTGCTTCCACCTGAGGACCCGGCCTTCGTGGTCGAGAAAGCCGGGTATACGTCACGAGCTCCCTCGGTGGAGTGAAACTCTGCCGTCTGCTCCTTGTTATCTAAAATATAACCGGGCGCTGGCGTAAACTCTCACTTCTGTTTAATCAGTTTTCTGTTTGACGTTTATTCAGCTGTGTGAAAACCCCGGAGGAACCCTCCCGAGGGATTAATAAAGTTAAATTTAATTTAATCTAATCTAATAACTTTAATCTCAGCCAAACTGATTTACTCACGAACAAATAAAACACTGAAAAAGCCAAACAATAACATTTTTAAGTTATCTAAGTGATTTATATATCATGTTTAACCCGAGTATACCTCGGGGATTTGAAGACGATGTGTCGGTCGGCTCAGATATTTTAAGTTTACACAGCTACATTCTCACCTGAAAACATGTTAAAAGTTTTTTTGCGACCCAGAAAGAGAAATAAGAGTAATATTAAAACTAAGCAGCTGCCGTCATTGTTGGAAACAAGTACTCTGATGTCCTGTAATCATTATGATGCTATAATTTGAGATACAATAAATAAAATAAGTTTTTGTACAAAGTATCGGTATCGGATCAGTATCGTCGATACCACCCTGAATATTACTTGGTATTGGATCGGAAAGGAAATCAGTGGTATCGCACATCACTAGTTATTATGTCAGCTATTGTGTCAGCTGTTTGCTCATGTGTTCCACTTCCCCTAAACTCCCCTATGTGTATTTTAGTCTGTGTGTTCTTTCAGTCTTCGTCAGATCGTCTGTGTTACCACCCATCTCGTCTTGTCAAGGTTTTTTCATGATTTTTTGTTCTTTTGATATCATAGTTCCTCTCATGCCCCAGTGCAAAATCATGTTCATAGTTGTTCATAGTCTGTTCTAGTGTTCCCAGTTTAGGATTTAGTTTAGTTTTCGCTACGGCTCATGTTGCCTTGTTTTTTTTCTTGTATTCAGCCGTAATAAAGGCTTGTTTTCTCTTTAACACTCAAGTCAAGTTCTTTGTTCCTTTGTGTCTGCTCTTCGGTCCGTTAAACTAACACAAGAAGCATAGACCTGTCCTTTTGCTCCAAGCATCAACATTTGTATTTTAGTGATGTGTCGGTTTCAAACGAAATGGCTCTTAGAGCCGGATCTTTGACGTAAACGACGCGAGCCGGCTCCTTATCGCGAGCCGTGGGTTTTTTTTTTTCTCACCCTCTCTCTCGCATTTTTTTCCGCTTCACTCTGCATGCGAGCCTTGCGCTTGGCAGAGGTGGGAGGGCCAGTAGTTACACTTGCAGTAGCACAGGAACAGAGCGGGAGGGAGAGAGAGAGAAAGAGAGCCAGGGGCAACAACGTCACATTAGAAAGGTATCCGGTCGTTAAGTCTGACGTCACTAGCCGTGTCTGGGCCTAAACTCCGCTGCAGGTCCATATATCAAACGATCACTATGGCATTACTGAGAGTTGAAAAATTGTCTAAAGTCTTTCATCTTTAATAAATTGATCAGCGTTCTGCTCTACCAGGTGTAACAATTGAGTTTAACATCCAGGCATCCATGAAAACGGAATTTATGACATTTAACGGAGTTAGAAGTTAGCAGGAAGTTAGCTCGCTAGCTTCTATCTAAATACAATATAGCATGTCCTGACTGTGGGGTTTTGGAAACAAATTAAAACGTACAGCTCTGTTATCACTTCCAACATAAACACAGACAGAAAACTAAACAGCAGTAACGTTTGTAGGGTTACTGAAGTTTGGCTAGCTGGTATATAATGATGTGCTACAGCTATGTTAGCATAATATAAACAAGCTAACTTTTTTTCCACTCGATAAAAGTTAACGTGAATGTTCTCGGTGGTCAGGAACAAATGTAATCGCATGGCAGGATGCTGTAAAAGGACCAAACTTCAGCCAGGAGAACAACTGAGATAGTCAATCCACAATACAAGGTTAGTCATTCATATACTGCTGCATGGGCTGGGCTGTAGTTACATCCTAAGGTTTTAAAAACTGAGCTTAAATAAATGATTAGCGGTAATAAAAGCCGAGGGAGGTCAACAGTGATCACTGACTGTTTTAGGAGCTTTTTGAGATTAAATAGAAGAAAATACATAACATTAAACATGTTAACAACACAAAAGCCATATTAAACGCAGACTACTTTAGGCTGGGAAGTAGGATTCGTCACGTCATCACTTAACGACCGGATAGTAATCATCCACAACTATTTTCAGTTGCAGATGATAAAGGATTCAGAAAGTTTATTCATGCAGGCCCATATGACAGAGAATGTGCATCTTCTTTTTGTTTTCATATTTTAATTTATATTTAATTGTGTTGTGGTTTACAGTGTTTTGTGTTGTTTCACTTTAAATTTGTTTAAAAGGAAAAAGCTGACATTTTAAATAGTTAAAAGTTGAACTGTGACTAGTTGGTTTTTGTATTATATGGTTTATTTATTACATTTTAAATGGAGTGAATAAATAAAAGTTTATTTGCGGTGGCCCCTAGAGACAAAGCACGTACAAACTCCAAAACACCTACGAACTCTGAAGCACGTACAAACTCCAAAACACGTAAAAACTCAGAAGCATGTAAAAACTGCAAAATACGTACAAAACACAACAGAAGTGCTCCAGGATGCTAGGCGCAATGTTGAGCTTTTGTTACCTAGAGGCTACACAAGCCAGCTCAGCTGACAAACTCCAAAACACATTTCTAGCATTAACTGAACTTCCAAAACAGAGCTACCTAGATCACTTAAATCAGTGGTCTCCAACCTTTTTGCGCCACGGACCGGCCTTTAAGGTGTCGCGGATAAATACAACAAAATAAAACTAGTACCGGTACCAAAAAAAAGAAGATTTATTCATAACACACGTGAAAAGACCCAGGAAAACTGAGTTAACGATAAAAACAATAACAAAATAACGCTGAAAACCGATAAAAACCCTGAAAAACATACATTTCACACCTGAGCCTCAACTCTCGCGGCCCGGTACCAAACGACTCACGGACCGGTACTGGTCCGAGGCCCGGGGGTTGGGGACCGCTGACTTAAATAACACAATTGAAAGCATACGTGTATTGTTTGTGTATTTATACACAAGTACTCATATATGTTCAAAAATTTATCTGTTACTACCACACACCAAATCCGGTCGTTGGTAGTAGGTATTATAGTAGGTAACAAAAGCTCAACACTGCGCCTAGCATCCTGGAGCACTTCTGTTGTCTTTTGTACGTGTTTTGGAGTTCGTATGTGTTTTGTCTGTAGGGGCCACCGTAAATATACTTTTTTTTTCACTCCACATAAAATGTAATAAATAAATCATATAATACAAAAAACAACTATTTACATTTCAACTTTTAACTATTTAAATTTTCAGCTTTTTCCTTTTACAAATTTAAAGTGAAACAACACAAAACACTGCAAACCACAACACAATTAAATATAAATTAAAATATGAAAACAAAAAGAACATGCATATTCTCTGTCATATGGGCCTGCATGAATAAACTTTCTGAATCCTTTATCATCTGCAACTGAAAATAGTTGTGGATGATTACTATACCTTTCTAATGTGAGTTGTTGTCCCCAGTGTTGTCAACTCCTCAGTAAGGAAAATCGCTATTGGCTGTCCTAGAAGTCGCTAAATGACGTCATCGCCTAATTTGCATAATTGGTCATGCTCGTAAACTACGCTGTAGGAGAGAGAAGTAGCACCATGGACGAGACATAAAGTGAGTGAAAAACATCCTAAATGCATTTAGGCATTTCTATTTACAACTACAAGTTACATTTCTTTTAGCAATTATTGTTTTAATATCATAATTCCCACCCTCCTCCTTTATCCGGGCTTGGGACCAGCAAAAGTGCCCCAAAATAGGCACTCTGGGGGAGTTACTTTTTTTTGGGCTTTTTTTTCCCCTTTTTAACCACACAAGAATAAAGGTAAAAGAAGAACATTTTTAACCATAATGTTGTTAACAAACTACATTAGCAATCTAAATGGACCAAAAACAGACAGTAGAAATAAACAGTGGCAATGCGAAAAAATGCTGGGGACTAGTCTGGTCCTAGTTCAGGCTGATTGGGTTTGTTTGTTTGTTTTTCCAGACATCCAGGCTGTGCTGGCTCACAGAAAGAGTGGGTCATCCTCATTTTTGTCAAGATTCTCTACTGCAGGTTCAGCAACTGTAGCACTTGACTTAAATGAGTATGCAGCTGATGTGCCAAAAAGCTGCAAAACATTGTCAGGCACCTGGTGCTCATAGCAAGCCTCACCAGACAGCTTCAGTCCATATCGGATGTACAGGATGGAGTTAAGGCTCTCCAGGGACATCCGATTTCTAAGTTTGCTTTTTACCACACTCATCTGGCTGAATACTCTCTCAACTTCAGCATTTGAGTGTGGCAAGGACAACACAGACACAGCAGCCATTGCAAGTTCTTGAAATGGGTTGATATCATCTGCATCCCTGTACTTCCAAATCTCACTCCAGAAGTCCATTGTGTTTTTTGTCTCATTCCATTTACTAAGATGGATGGTACGCCATTGATGGACAATCTTATCTATCGCTTCAGGGGAGAAGCCAAGGAGTTTAGCAATATTTTCTATTTCTCCAGGGCTCTTGTTGTGCTTTAGAGTTTCCTCCACATTGAAAACTGACATGTACTGCAATGCTTCAATATTGTCCGGCAGTCTCACCCTCAACTCATTAGTAAGGGATATGGTAAAGGCTACACACTGCTTTCTGACATTTTTTTCATCCTCAGGCGCAAGGTGCAACTCAGCTGCTGTAACCAAGTCAGGTAACCAAGGTATGGTTTGGAACTGATGTATCCCTCTATTGGCTCTTTGAGTCCATCAACATTTGCCAGTGGATTCAGCACCCTGCTGCTCACAGACTTGATCAAGCTAACCAAGCTGTAAAGTAGTTTAAGAGGATCTACCTGTTCTCCTTCAAAAGCCTTGATGGCGGTCTGTACCTCTCCCAGCACTGACTTCAGAAAAGTCATGTACAAGATATTTTGAGGGTCAGTGTACATGGAGTATAAAACTTCAGCCATGTAGCAGTGTTCACTGGACTTGGTGACTGCAAAATGCAGCCTAAGCCCATTCCACTGGTCCAAAATGCGTGAAACCACAGGTTCAATGGAGAGCCAACGTGTGGCACACACCTTGGTTATCTGTAAAGGTTTCTCCCCACAGTTGATAGTCTCATAAATGGCCTTGTAGGCCTCCCTGCGCTTTGGAGACACTGAAAACCAGTTATAAGTCTCTCGTACCAAGTACTCCACACTACGGGGTATGGTGTCATTGGAAGCATGACTTACAGCAAGCTGCAGAGAGTGGCATACACAGCGAATAAGAACAAGATCTTTGAGGCCATACTCCTCCTTCAGCACTTTATGGACCCCATTGTTAATCCCTGTCATCACAGATGCATTGTCGGTTCCTATCCCCAAGAGATTGTCTTTTTTAAGACAACACTTCTCAAGGAAACCCACAACAACACGAGCTATAGATCTGGCATCTCCTCCCTCCAACTCAACAAGCCCTAGAAAAGTGGACACAATTGTCTGCTTGGTGTCACTAAAGTACCTTATAACAACCCCCGGATACTTAGAAACACTTATATCTGTGGACTCATCGAGGAGGAGGCTGAAACGCTGATCACCCACATCTGCAACCAACTTTTTCAGAAAGTATGGTGCCAGAACACTATTAATCATTTCTGTGCACTTTGTCCTGTGCATTTTGAAATGGGTGGCAGCAGTGGAGTC
This sequence comes from Neolamprologus brichardi, assembly GCF_056152115.1. Classification (NCBI taxonomy): domain Eukaryota; kingdom Metazoa; phylum Chordata; class Actinopteri; order Cichliformes; family Cichlidae; genus Neolamprologus; species Neolamprologus brichardi. The sequence goes on from NC_142116.1 coordinate 13,802,582, forward strand.
TGAGAAAGCAGCTCTACATGCCTTTCCAATATGATCACATGCCAGCATGGAACAGTGTTCAGCAATAGCTAATGCCATGGTGGCTTCGGCCTTTTTTGAAGAGTCTGTTTTTTTAGTAAGAAACTGCAGTTTCATTTGGGTGGAACTGTTATAATGCTTTGCCTTTTGAGTATGTTTTTGTGTTAGCATGTGTTTTTTCACATCACTCAGTTTGGCATAGAAATCCGCCTTGCAATACAGGCAGTATGCACGTGTATCATCTCCAATAAACTGCTTCAACCAGCCCTTAAATTCAGGGTTTGATTCCCACTCTTTCCTGTATTTTTGAGTGTACAGTTTAGACTGAGACATGATGAGCTAGCTAGCTAGATGTTTAGCTTATGTCACAGAGAGGCACACACACGATGGAGGAAATGAGCAAGTGACTATGTTGGAATGATGTTTTAGTGCAGTGATTTATTTTAGACAAAGAAAAATGAACATTTACCGCTGCTCCCTAGGGCGGGAACAGCGGCTTCGCTCATGCGCGATTCATTTGCAGTTTGTACGCGTAAGGGTGAACAACATCTGCTCTGACAGCTGCTGGGGGCGACTGCTGCGTGAGGACTATTCACCGCCTGTGAGCGCTTTGACTTGGGCGATGTGCCCACGGAAGCACTGGCTGCTTGTTGACAGTAAGAGCGATATGTGGTTTCATGTCAAAAAGTCGTCATAAGTCTCCAATAACACCAGCAAAAGTCGCCAGATTTGTCGCTAGTCGCTTTTTAGAAAAAAAGTCGCTAAGGGGGTCTGAAAACTCGCTAAATATAACGACAAATTCGCTAAGTTGGCAACACTGGTTGTCCCTGGCTCTCTTTCTCCGTCTCCCTCCCGCTACCGCCCCTCCCCCCTCTGCCCAGCGCAAAGCACAAGGCTCGCGTGCGGAGTGAAGCGGGAAAAAAGCGCGAGAGAGAGGGTGAGAGAAAGAGAAAAAAAACAAAAACAACCCACGGCTCGCGATAAAGAGCCGGCTCGCGTCGTTCACGTCAAAGATCCGGCGTGTCGGCACAGATAGGCCGGAATACGGGGCTCAAAAAGTGATGGAGGAGGCCCATAATCATCCCCTGTCGCTGTTTGTTTAGGAGTCAGATCATACGATGCTTTGATTTCTTGCACCTGCAACTCATTTTTCATCTCCAGTGTGTTTTTTTCTTTGAGGTCTTTATTGTCTGCTTGGATCTTCTCACAATCTTCCTGCAGTTTGTTAAACTTTCCATTCTGTTCTTTGCTCTTTTGTTCAAGTTCCTCATATTTCTGCTTTTTCTGATCCTCCTGGATTTCACTGTTTCTGCTCTGCAGTTCTTTGTGAATCCTCTCAAGTTATTCATTGTCCTGGACTTCTTTATGCTTCTGCTCAAGCTATGTATATTTGCCTTATACTTTTTCCTTCTCTTCCTTCCTCAAATTCTTTATTCTTGTCCTCTAGTTTTGTCTTGTCTTCCTGCCGTTCTTTACTTTTGTCCTCTAATTTTGTCTTCTCTTGCTCAATTTCTCTACTTTTGTCCTCCAACAGTGCCTGCTTCTGTTCCTAGTCTTGACATTTCTCCTATAAAAATTTTGGACTTCTTCCAAATTTATCTCCCTTAGAAAATCCTGGTACTCATTTTCTGCTTCAATTCTTGTGTATGCCTCTACCTTTTCCTTCAAGTCATACATGTCTAGCTGATTCCCGTCTTCTAGTATTTTGTTTTCTTGTTCCAGCTTTTCATATCTTTTCTCCAGTTGCTTGTATTTGGACTCCATTTCTTCTCTAAGAGCTACAAGCCCATCCTTATGGCATAAATTCCTCCTCTCTGCCAAAAGACCATTTAGGCAACTTTTCAGTTGGTACGTGCTCTCTCGTAGATGAAGGTTTTCCCTCCTGCAGTTCTCAAAAGCTCTTCTGAGACCATTGTATTCACCGGGGGGACCTTATTGCCCACCGCAGTGTGGAGGAGGTTGTGGAGATACAGAAATTATTTTATTGCTGCCATATAATCTGCATCATTATAATTGCATTAATAACATTCTTTACAGCATTATTTCATTTAATAATATTTCTCACAGTATTGATATTGCATTAAAGTTGTTTATTGAAGATGTTCATTTGAGGATCCTTCCATTATGTTAACTTTTTTTTACAAGTACGGCCAGAAGTATTTCATACACATTGCATAGTATTTGTGCTCATTAAGAGTCGTTGCTTAGTCTACAGAGGGTCTTAAGCTTTGTGAAGCGTGACGTCTTCACAATCTATTGTGTTAGAGACTAGAGCATAGAAGGATAACTGCAGTACATGCTTACAATACATATAACACATATAATCTAGGAATGTGTCAGGCCTGAGGCCTTAACTCATTTAGCTTCTAACTGTATTTTAGTCTACTTGGCAACAGATGACCAGAGTCAATAATTAGCCCCAGAGACCCTGAGGGCTTGAAGTTTATTACCTTGTATGGAAGGTGTTATAGAAAAGAGAAGTTCTATGTCTGTTTATAGCCATTAAAGATGTACAAGATGTACCATTAACTGTGACTAATGTCTTTAACCTATTTTAATCTGTAATTGACGCCATGGGGGGCATATACCCCACTGCTTTATAAGTGTTCTCAACATGTATTTTTGTCAGAAGACATATGCTGATGTTTTCTCCTGGCTGTTAATAAACTCACCGTTTGATTGCACTTTTCTGGGGCCTCCGTGGTTTGTGACACTGCTCTACATTGATCGATTTCGCGACAGGTCCTCTGAATCTGAGTTGATAGTTGTTTTGAGACATAGCAAAACAAACCAACACAGTTCTTTTTTTGTTCAAGACGAATCAAAAATCTTTGTAGAGACAAATTCAAAACTACCAGGTAGTAATAGCAAATATCCAGATAGCAAATATCTATTGAAACAATGTTTAGTCAATATCAGTTGATTCTATTGAATCAACGTTGAAATCTGATATTGACGTAACGTCACTCGTCACTCTTGCACGATGCCAAATTTTTAAACACTGTTAATGTTGAAACAATGTTAGATTCTGATATTGAATCACTTTTGAATTCTGATGTTAATTTTCCATTACCTTTGCTCCCTTGGTTACTATTGAAACAACAATAAACTCATTATTAAAAATCAGTACTTAACAGGTATTTGTACCAATACTAAGGCACTGCAAATTACCAGCAATACTTAAACCTGCAAAAAACACAATTGCGTATGATCCACAAATAGGTAACCAATGTTATTTCAATGTCAGGTTTCATCAGTATGCTAATTTTGTTTCAACATTGATTTTGCATTGACATTTCAATCCTGACCATAATGATGGATCAGATGAAAAATCAACATCAGTTCAATGTCTCCTTGCTATCTGGGCTTTGTGTGTTTGCTTTTTCTTCTGTTGTGGCAAAAATGCAGTGCAGGGACAGTAAACATATTACATTAAATGCTGGCATTCAGTTAAAACCCAGACATGAATGAAAAAGATACACACAGATTAAATGCAGAAAATAATATATTTATGATGGATATACAATATAATTGGACTCCGAAAGCAGAAACAGTTTGCAGCTCTGATGTCAAAGTTTTAAAGTGATTTTTACCTTTTTTCAGTTTTTGAAGCAGAACATCATAAACAGCACCCACAGAAAGCATTTTTGATTTTGATGTGAAACATATTAAACGTTTCTAAGTCTGGCATTTCTAATGAACCAAACTGTATCCAGATAGGTTGGAAAGTCAATGGCTTATGATGACATTTAATTGAATATAGATATTTGCCTCCATATGGCGCTTTGCTACAGCGCACAGCGCCAACCAGGGGGGCATCAACGTTTTTATGTAGGCCTATGTGTGCTGTGTAGACATAATGACAGATTAATAATGACAAACAAGAAATAAAATATCACTGCAAACCTTTCAACTGAAGTTTTTGTACTTTATTCATTCAGTATTTCGCTGTATTTATTTATATTTTAGAGTATTTCTCTCTATTTTATACATAGCCTGTTGTGTTTGGTTTGAGTGTATTTGTAATATCTTAAAAACGACTTTGTTAAAAGTCTTGAGAAATGGCATGATGTAAAAGATAAATGACAACTTCTGTTTTCTGGAAGCCATGTTACCAATACTTACAACAGTCTCCCACAAAGCTGCTTTTCGCGATCACTGCTCCTGCGTGTTAAGCTGGAGACCCACATAGATGTAACTAAACTAGCCACCTGGTGGGGTTGTTTACCCATCTTCATGGTGTGCCAGGAAGATCAGCAGTTCCGTTTTTCTCCGCCTTCATCTCTCTCCAGCTCTACCAAAAACTACGAAGTCCAGTAGCACATTTATACAAAGGTTTACTCAAGGACACGCTGGAGTGAGTGTTACTTTGCTGTTTGAGTGATCATTGTACTTACTCATCTCCAGCCCCAGCGCTAGGGGCTGCACAGCTGCGGAAGTGGGCTAATGTAAAAGGCTTACACCTCTTAATGGTCACCCGCAGAACAAATGAGGTGGCATTAATGCTTCGGAGGTGTCCGTTAATGCATCAGTGAGGCGGACCAGCTCAGTGCGAGCGCATCCAGCGAAACAGGCTGCAGTTTAATAATAATAATAATGGATTGCATTTATATAGCGCTTTTCGAGACCCTCAAAGCGCTTTACAATTCCACTATTCATTCACTCTCACATTCACACACTGGTGTAGATAAGCCACAGCTGCCCTGGGGCAGACTGACAGAAGCGAGGCTGCCATATCGCGCCATCGGCCCCTCTGGCCAACACCAGTAGGCAGTAGGGTAAAGTGTCTTGCCCAAGGACACAACGACCGAGACTGTCTGAGCCGGGGCTTGAACCGGCAACCTTCCGATTACAAGACAAACTGTCAACTCTTGAGCCACGATCGCCCCAAGTTTCAACACCACTAATGAAATAAAATTTAAATTCACATATTTATTTATTCATTCACTTATTTATTTATTTGAGCAATAATGGTTGGCTACCTGGACTAATAATGTCTGGGTCATTTTTTCCTCCCAGTCCAGCCCTCGAAACAACCATACCTCACCTGCAGTAGAGATTCATAGATTTTTATTTTGAGCTTGAACTAAACTATGAATATATTAAATCACTGCACAGTTTTTATATAAGTGAGAGACATCTGAAGAGAGTTCTTGGTGTAAGTGGATTGCAAGCCATACTTTGTTTGATTGACTACCAGTTACAGTACTCTGCACAGCTTTACAGGTACCAATGGAGGTACGATAAATGCAGAGGGTAAAGTCTTTCACAGGATCTCATAAAACTTTTGCGATACTTTTTTTCTCCAATGTCCATTGAGAGACTCAGTAGGAAACCAACAAAGAGATGCCAGTAGAAGGAGAAATATGCTCTCACTTTCTGACAGTACACATGCTGTAGCATTCTGGATCAACTGAAGGCGTTTCAAGCAGCTCATCAGCTACAGAGATAGTAAGTCTTTTGGGTTATTTCCCTGTGAGCATGGTACACGATACCAAAATAATAATAATAAACAGTGGATAATGTTAAACTCAACAAATGAATATTGTCTACGACAAATTGTCAGGTGGCGGAAAGCACTTTCAAAATGATGTTGTTATGAAGTTAATACGCAACACAAAGCAGTCCTGATTAAATGCCTGTAACTGAATTTGAATGCGAGATTAGGCTGACACTGTTTAGGCATTCCAAATATTATGTTTTGGTCATTAAACACAAGAGGAAGTAACATGCTTAGGTGCATGAGTTATAAATAATCTATGGTAACTTATGTTGGTAGCATATGTTTGTATTTAACAACAAGTAGTCTTGGACTGATCCCCCCCCCCCCAATGTGTAGCATAATAAAACTACTTAAAAGGCTTAAGTGGGCAGTACGGTGGTTAGCACTGTTGCCACAGAGCAAGAAAGACCTGAGTTCAATTCCACCATCAGGCTGGGGTCTTGCTGTGTGGAGTTTGCATGTTCTCCCTGTGTTTGGGTGGGTTCCCTCCAGGTATGGATGGATGCTTAAGTGTAAAGTGCTTGATTTTAAAGTTCATTTAGTGAAAGTGATATGGGCACCATTTAAGGCTAAATAGAGGTTTAGCATTTACTTGAGTAGCTTTCTACACACAAAGACTATTTATTTTTAGCCTTCATGTTTCAAGACTGTAGGCTCACAAGAAACTATTATTCCACCTGAGACCACCTCTGACCCCATTCCTTCACCCATCCCTATTCCCACGCTGAGACCCTGCAAACACTTGCACCCATACATGTTCCTTGGGTGGGGACGGCAGGTGTCCGTCCTGTCCCTGCACCCATGCCTGTCTCCAGGGGGAGGGTAGGGGTACTGTAATAGTTCCGAGCTTGAGTATTTTATGAAGTGATTTCCATTACAGCTCTATATTGGGTTTTCTTTTCCTTTGAGTATAGTATTATGCCCCAGCCCTTCTGAATTTTGTTTTTAGTTCTCTTCCTTGGTTTCTGGTAATTCCCTTTTGTGTCCTGTCTGTCCTTGTCTCATCTCTGCGTTTGGTCCCTAGGATCTTTGTAAGTCAGTCTGGTCTCTGTGCATTTCCCTTTCTGTCTTTATCAAGTCTGCATTTCTGTTCCTGCATTCTGCTATATTCTGCTGTATTTTAATAGTGTTTTATTCTGTGAGTATTATGTTCAGTTTTGCTCCAGGTGTCACTTCTTTGCCCTTACCTTATGTGCTGTCACGGTCTGTGGGGCAGACCGTGGGGATGAGGGGAATGAGGACCCAAGATGCAGGACTTTGTGATGAAGGCAGTGCGTTTATTTACAGTGGTGTAAATAGTTCACAGAATAAACCCCATGTTTTCCCCTTGACTTCCGTGTCGTGTCTTCACCCACAGCTTCGTGCTCCGTGCTCTTCGCTCCAGTGTGTCCCCGCACCCCGTGCTCGCTGCTCTTGTCTTCCCCGCTCCTTCCTGGAGAAAAATAACAAAGAAGCAACTTGTCAGGACACTCGACTACCGCGGGCATGTACTCACTGGACTGGGTACTAATGACACTAACGTGGAGTCAAACTCAATAATCCAGCGTCGGTGGAAGCTCCATCACTCTTCTAAATAGTTCCACCGACGAGCCCAGATGAGGAGCAGGTGTGCGGCAAGGACTTCGGGTGTGGCCAGCCCTCAAGTCAGGCCACGCCCCCAGGGCTGAAGGTGCCTGTAACTTGGCCCCAGAAGACAGGCAACACAGCCACCTGCCTACATACAGATGTGCACAGGGGCAGTGCAGACAACACACCAAATAATAATGATAACGATAATAATAATAACAACAATAACAACAATCCTAGTCCCCACTGCCCACGGACCCCGAGTCCCCAGAGCCGGGTCCGTGACATGTGCATGTTTAAGCCCTGAGTTCGTTTCTTTTCTTTGTCGCATCATCCGTCATATTAGTGTGCTGAGTGTATTTCCTGGTTTTTGTTTGCTTAAGACTAAACTGCAGCACTTTTAATCTAGTTCCCCTTACTGTATGGTTTGTAACATAGGCACTAAAGCTGATCTGCCAGAGTGTCTTACTAAAGAGGATGGTTCTTTGGATAAAAAGGGGGAGCAAGCAAGTCAGTAACCAGGACACAGGGATGATGTAGGTCTGATCAGAAACAATTTATTCCCAGGCCAGGGAGCACAAATAAAATAAAACTCTCAAAAAATGTACTCAATAAAATGTTATCAATATACTAAAATCCCCCAGGAATAAACTCAATTCTAAAACTGCTAGAAATAAAATTTTCTACATTCACTAAAATCCTCTGATGTAATTGTCCCACAAAACCAGATAAATGTTCATTTTTGGTCCACCAGCAGGCCAGAAATTCCCTCTCCAGAGCGGGGTCCACGCCAGCCTCGTCCCAGAGAGGGGTCCACGCCAGCCTCGTCCCAGACAGAGAAGGAGGAGCCTCCTGTCCCCCTCTCGTCCCTTCACTGGGCCCATCACATCCCAGCCCAGCTCGCATTCTACACCGAAGTCCGTCGTGGGATGCCACCACGGTACCCCTCGCGTCAGCACAGATAAGAGCCAGAAAAATCATCCAGGAAGCATATGGTCTTCATTTTAGTTACTTGTAGACTGGGTGTAAAGCCAGGCATCTACAAGATATACAAGTGTTTATTTTTTTGTTTTGGTTTTTTCACCTATGTTTTACGCATAAATTCAGATCATGAAAATAGATGACATGGACAAAAGTACTAGGCCAACAACACATTATGGTAATTTTTTTATTTCAACATGTGAACAATATACAAGTACATTCAGAAAAGAAAATAAGAAAGAAAAAAAATACTATACAAAAAAACCGTTCTGATTAATTTACATGTTGAAAGGGACTTACAGGAGCAGCACAGCCATGGAAAACCATATCATGAAGCTCCAGAAGGCACAGTTTTTATGCTCAGGTTAATACCAGAGGTGTTTCAGAGCTCTGCAGTGACCGGAGAGCAATGGCAACGTTTATGCAGTATATACTTCAGAACTCGGTGAACCTTTTCTATAGATTTACATGGTTTACCACTTCATAGCTGAGACGCTTTAGTTCCTAAAATGCTTCCACATTACAATAATACTATTGTATGATTATGGAATATATACAACTATCTAAGAGTGCACAGTCCAACAGTCTACAAAGCTTCTTTATTACAAGAATGAAAAGATATGTCAATGATCTTGAAAAAGAAGACACAAAAACAGCTCAATGAATAAATTTGCAGCTATGCAGGAATGAACTTGTTTACAAAACAGTTAAAAGGATTAAGGTTAAAAGTTACTACATAACAAGTAAATGAAGGAAGATAACAGAGGAGCAAATACAAATACTCCAGTAATAAAAGGTACAGAAAAAAGAGATACAACTCCAAGAAAAGTTATAACATTAAAACGTTTCAGCTAATGTGCTGTATGTAACTTCCGCAGCTTTTCTGTCACCCTGTTGGAGAACAGAAGCAAATGATAATTAGAGAGAAAAAGCAAAATATGACCAAATTCGAAGTGAAACATGTCATATCAGGACAACAAGTAAAACAATTTGATATCAAGAAAAACACAGGGAGTGAGATACAGCAACTGAACTGTAAATGATTTCCACATCACTTTCAGCAAATGAACTCTGGAAGAGAAGAAATATAGAAATTGGACTATTTACAGTTCTGCTGTGCTTTAACAAAAATAGATTAAACTCTACTTGTATTCTAAAGTGTAAATGTGTAGTTGTAGTATGTTAGGACAACCTCGGGTGATATTTCTTCTGCATTTACAAATCTGGTGTGTACTTCTCTACTATTCTAGTACTTTCACTAGTTTAAGTGCCAGGTATCAGTGTTATTGACAAAATACCAGAATTTAAATGAAAGAGAAGGGGTAGAGGTTTGAATCTTCAGAAGCAAAATACAGCTTTGTGATTCATGATCTAATTTCTTCTGATAGCTGTTGTTGTATTTTGCAAGTTATAAAAAATACAAGAACAGTTTCCCATATGAGGATTCATTTTTCTCAGACATATTAGAAATGAATCTGCAATAGATTACATATCCAATGTACTCTCAGATGACCGGTATGTTCACTGAAAATTCTTAGATTTGAATTGCTTGATGCTGCTGCAGTTGGTTACCTTGGGTGAACGTTTTTTCTTGGGTCTGACTTCAGAGTATGTTACTTCAGCCTGCGTTGAACAACAACACACAGTTCAAACATCTGCCAAACTGTAATTATGAAACTGTTTTACTTTCTCTATTCTTTTAGTATCATGTACGATGCCCACATAGAAATAAATCAGTACAACTTACTATTGCTGTGGCTGATGATTCTGCTTTGTTCTGCTCTAATAAAACAAAATGACTGTTACTGATTCTTTGTAACAATGCACAATAACTTAAATGTTGAACTATTTCTAAAGATTTGTAAATACATTTGAAATGGATTTTAATCAAATTTCTAGTAGACTTACTGTGTGTCACGGTCCTGGGTCGGTGACCCAGCGCTTTGAGTTTTGTTATTAGTATTTTCTAGTTTATTCTGTTTTGTATTGGTGGTTGGGGTTTGGTTGTGTTTATTTTCCCTACCTGCGTCTCCCTCGGTGCTCTGTTCATGTCCCCGTGTTGTTATGTAAAACAGTCTGTGTGTTTCCTGTTTTACTTTGTAGGGTTGTGTCTCGTTATGTCCATTAGTTCCAGCTGTGTCCCCGCCTGTCTGCCATTACCCGATTACCCTGTGTGTGTGTATATATAGTGGGTGTCGGTCTGTGTTGGTGGTCGGCTCGTCTGTGTTTCATGGTGTCCGTTCCTCGTCTGTGTCTCTCTGCCTCCCACCCCATTTGTATGATCCGGTTTGTTATTTAGCTCACCCAGTTTAGGTTTATGTTCTGTCCTGCCCTCAGTTCTGTTATTTGTACACTGTAAATTAAACCCTCACTCATATCATCATATCGGCTGTCTGCATTTTGGGTCCTCCGTTTCCTCCACACCACACGGCTCACCCCGCCAGCCGTGACAGTACGAGCCGACCACAAGATGGATCCAGCAGCTTTGTCTGGGGAGAGCGACCTCGCACGCATCCAACGCCTGATGGACTGGGTAACCCACACCACCAACGCAAGTGCGAAAGTGGTGGGGTTAAAAGCCATCGAGGCAATCCTGGAAAGGAATTCCTACCTCTGCCAGTTCGAGGGACTTTCGGACTTAATTTGCAACCTGCGTAAAGCCCGGGAGGTGGTGCAAGCTCGGGAATCCACAGACTTTGTCCAGCAGCAGCGGACTACGGCCGCCCCGGAACAGCCACGTCAGCTTCTCCCGCCGGAGGTTTTGCCCGGCCCGCCGGAGGTTTTGCCCGGCCCGCCGGAGGTTTTGCCCGGCCCGCCGGAGGTTTTGCCCGGCCCGCCAGAGTCGTCCGCAGGGAGGAGGCGACGATCGCGCCGTCGGCGCGTCACCCCACAGCCGGATACTAGGACTATAGCACTACAGGCTGTGGTGAGTGGACAAGACACTCTTTTGGTTTCACCGGAACTAGTGACTGTTTATACCGGGGCTGTGTTTTTTGAGCCTGCTGCACAGCCGCAAGCTCGTTTAGCTGCACAGCCGCAAGCTCGTTTAGCTGCACAGCCGCAAGCTCGTTTAGCTGCACAGCCGCAAGCTCGTTTAGCTGCACAGCCGCAAGCTCGTTTAGCTGCACAGCCGCAAGCTCGTTTAGCTCAGCCCCCGGTATCCCCACTAGCCCAGTCATCTATGCCATCTTCACCGACTCCCTCTGTACGGGAGGCTGCGTCTGTGCCCCCCGTTTTGGACTCTTTTTCTATTACGTATTTTTTGCAGAGAGACACACCAAACAATCCTGCAAACGTTCCTCAAGAGCTGGCCAGTTCTGAGACTGAGACGCACTCCAGGGCCTCCCCAGAGGCTGGGTTTCAGCCCCCAGCAGACTCTGGACCCCTGGAGGTAAAGAAGCCAGCTGAGGACTGCACCCGGCTGTCGCTGCCTGAGCTGAGTCAATGCTCGGTGCAGTCGGCTTTGTGTTTGCCAGAGGCCACTGTGCCTGCTGGTTCTGATCCGTTCCTGCCAGAGGCCCGTGCGCCTGCTGGTTCTGTTCTGCGCCCGCCAGAGGTCTCCGCGCCTGCTGGTTCTGTTCTGCGCCCGCCAGAGGTCTCCGCGCCTGCTGGTTCTGTTCTGCGCCTGCCAGGGGCCCCTGTGCCCGCTGGTCCCGAGACTCTTCTCGCTGGAGGGCCCGAGGAGCGCGTCCAGCCGCCTGTCTCGTCCGCTGGAGGGCCCGAGGAGCCCATCCAGCCGCCTGTCTCGTCCGCTGGAGGGCCCGAGGAGCCCATCCAGCCGCCTGTCTCGTCCGCTGGAGGGCCCGAGGAGCGCGTCCAGCCGCCTGTCTCGTCCGCTGGAGGGCCCGAGGAGCCCGTCCAGCCGCCTGTCTCGTCCGCTGGAGGGCCCGAGGAGCCCATCCAGCCGCCTGTCTCGTCCGCTGGAGGGCCCAAGGAGCCCGTCCAGCCCCAAGACTCGTCAGCTGGAGGTTCAGGAGAACCCAGCCAGCTTCCTGCCTCGTCAGCTGGAGGGCCCGAGGAGCCCGTCCAGTCTTCTGCCTCGTCAGCTGGAGGGCCCGAGGAGCCCGTCCAGTCTTCTGCCTCGTCAGCTGGAGGGCCCGAGGAGCCCGTCCAGCCGCCAGCTGCAGCCTTATCATCCTCGCCGCCGGCAGCAGCAGCGGCTTCATCCTCGCTAGCTGCAGCCTCCGTGTCTTCATCCTCGCCAGCTGCAGCCTCCGTGTCTTCATCCTCGCCAGCTGCAGCCTCCGTGTCTTCATCCTCGCCAGCTGCAGCCTCCGTGTCTTCATCCTCGCCAGCTGCAGCCTCCGTGTCTTCATCCTCGCCAGCTGCAGCCTCCGTGTCTTCATCCTCGCCAGCTGCAGCCTCCGTGTCTTCACCCTCGCCAGCTGCAGCCTCAGCTTCACCCACGCCGTCGCCTGGTCCAGCTCCGGCTTCTTCGTCGCCTGGTCCAGCTCCGGCTTCATCGTCGCCTGGTCCAGCCTCTGCATCAGCTTCGCCTGGTCCAGCCTCTGCATCAGCTTCGCCTGGTCCAGCCTCTGCATCAGCTTCGCCTGGTCCAGCCTCTGCATCAGCTTCGCCTGGTCCAGCCTCTGCATCAGCTTCGCCTGGTCCAGCCTCTGCATCAGCTTCGCCTGGTCCAGCCTCTGCATCCGCCTCGTCTGGTCCAGCCTCAGCTTCCGCCTCGTCTGGTGCTGCAGGGGCCACGCGACCTTCAGGTCCCAAACTGCCGCCTCGACATCGGCGGTCATCTGCCAGGCCGCTTGTTGGGCGTCATCGTCGATATGGACGTCCTCCCAAACGCCGCCGCTACCTTCCGCGCGGCCGGCCTCCGGACTTGTGTCGCCGCCGCCGTTGCTGTCTGCACGGTCGGCCGCCTGAACTGTTTCCCCGTCGCCGCCGCTGCCGTGTGCACGGTCGGCTGCCTGACCTGTTTCGCCGCCGTTGCTGTCCGCACGGTCGGCCGCCTGAACTGTTTCGCCGCCGTTGCTGTCCGCACGGTCGGCCGCCTGAACTGTTTCCCCGTCGTCGCCACTGCCGTGTGCACGGCCGGCCTCCTGAACTGTTTCCCCGTCGTCGCCGCTGCCGTGTGCATGGCCGGCCTCCTGAACTATGTTTTGGGACCCTGTTCTTGGACTCCAGCATGTGTGTTTGTGTTTTGGACAATTCGCTTGGTTCGCTGGAGCTTGTTTTTGTTCGGTGTTGGTCCCTCCGTCCTGATCCCCCCGCCGCCCGCCCTGGGTTGGTCGTCTGTTTTTGTTTTGGGCTGTCTGGAGCCAGCCCTTGAGGGGGGGGTACTGTCACGGTCCTGGGTCGGTGACCCAGCGCTTTGAGTTTTGTTATTAGTATTTTCTAGTTTATTCTGTTTTGTATTGGTGGTTGGGGTTTGGTTGTGTTTATTTTCCCTACCTGCGTCTCCCTCGGTGCTCTGTTCATGTCCCCGTGTTGTTATGTAAAACAGTCTGTGTGTTTCCTGTTTTACTTTGTAGGGTTGTGTCTCGTTATGTCCATTAGTTCCAGCTGTGTCCCCGCCTGTCTGCCATTACCCGATTACCCTGTGTGTGTGTATATATAGTGGGTGTCGGTCTGTGTTGGTGGTCGGCTCGTCTGTGTTTCATGGTGTCCGTTCCTCGTCTGTGTCTCTCTGCCTCCCACCCCATTTGTATGATCCGGTTTGTTATTTAGCTCACCCAGTTTAGGTTTATGTTCTGTCCTGCCCTCAGTTCTGTTATTTGTACACTGTAAATTAAACCCTCACTCATATCATCATATCGGCTGTCTGCATTTTGGGTCCTCCGTTTCCTCCACACCACACGGCTCACCCCGCCAGCCGTGACAGTACGAGCCGACCACCAACACAGACCGACACCCACTATATATACACACACACAGGGTAATCGGGTAATGGCAGACAGGCGGGGACACAGCTGGAACTAATGGACATAACGAGACACAACCCTACAAAGTAAAACAGGAAACACACAGACTGTTTTACATAACAACACGGGGACATGAACAGAGCACCGAGGGAGACGCAGGTAGGGAAAATAAACACAACCAAACCCCAACCACCAATACAAAACAGAATAAACTAGAAAATACTAATAACAAAACTCAAAGCGCTGGGTCACCGACCCAGGACCGTGACACTGTGTCTCATTATAAACCAGATGAACAGCATCACAATTACAATCAAGGTCAACACACTCAGAGGGATGATAAGGATCTTTGGGTCAAATGAAGATCTACAACATGCAGTTTATAAACAGAATTTAATTGAATAAGTAATAATAGCATCTGTAAAATGTTTGTAGAATCTTTCTTACACAAAACATTTTACTGCATAAAAATATAAAGAAATGAAGAAAAAATTATCTGACCTGTGTTCTTTATTTTCTTCTACTGTAGAAATGTTCCATTGTTCCACTGTAGTAATTGTTCCACTTCCAGTAACAGTATGAGTAGTACTACTGCCAGTAGCAGTTGTAGGGGTAGTGGCTACATTTCCAGAAAGAACATCATCAGTACAGTACTCTAACGATTATTATGCTAATACCTCTTACAGTCCTAACACTTAGAATATGTAGAATTCATGAATTTTTTTTTACATGTATTATTACCTGCAGTAGTAGTACTAGTAATTGGCTTCTCTGTAATATTTAAATAAATTGGTATCTGAATGTCCCCTTCAGCACACCAATACCAGCCACTGTCCTCTGACTTTAGTCCACTCATGGTCACTGTGAAAACATTTTGTTCTCTCATATAAGTGGTCACTGTTGTTCTATCTGTGGATCCAAATGATCCTGTCACACAGTTCCTGTCCAGCCTGCACCACTTCATTGCTCCAGAGTTACTGTGGTGACATCTGATGGTTATCCTGTAATCCTCTGATGAGCGACGTAGACACTAGGGGTACCTTACCGGTAAAACAAATAAAAAATGAACAGATTTTAAAAAGTGCTCAATAAAAAATTCATTGGTAATTCAGACTTCATATCTAATTAATTAATTAAAAATAAGAGCACATTCAGTCTTTCTGAAAAACTTACATTTTTCTGACGGAAATGCTAAACTATTTGAAATGTGCATGAAAATAGGCACTTACCACTGATAAATAACAGTTGAAAATACTGTCCATAATCTGGTCCATTATCAATCTCCACCACACACCAGTAATCAGTGTTTTTATCTGTCAGCTCGTTTATAGTAACGGTGAAAATTTTCTGGTTTTTGTCATCAGAGATTAAATATTTTCCTAAAGGGTCTGCTTCATTCGTTTTTACTACATCTCTGCAGAAGTCCCATATATGTCCTTCACACAAGTACTTCACATGGTCTATATATTGTGACTCATAGAGACATGGGATGGAGATAGATTTTCCAGCTTCAACTGATACTTTACTGACTGTAGTTATGCTGTGAACTCCTGCAACAAGAACAAATAAATAAATATAAACAAATTAATAATCTTCATGTTTATGTTTAATTAAAACATTTTTCTTTCACTTGTCTCTTGTACATGTGCACACTTAGAGTATTGTTAAGTACAAAAGTGAATAATACAAAATGTCTTTAATGTAATAATCTGCTGAGATTAGTCACTGAAACATGAGGTATTTAAATGATTGCTGTGACCGACCTTTGAGCACACTGAAGAGGAGAAGAACGATGAGATGAGCAGCCATGCCTGTGAGTGAGTAGAATTAAAACACATGAACCACAGTCAAGTCTGGATCTATTTTTGAATTCATGCAACGTGCAAATGCAACACTTCAAACTGCCTTCCTTCTAGTTCCTCTACTATAAGCTGTATTTTTTTTCTGCTGCAGACAAGATATAAAAATTATCATCTACAATATTCAAAATCTTTATGGACTCATTTACTAATAAGAATATGCATTCTCATAATATTATAACACTGAATAACATTAAAAGTGCAGGAATTGGGAGTGATATAAAAACAAAAATGTTTAAAATGCGCTATGAGTTGTCACAAAATCTGAAAATAGAAGTTAGGATAATCCTTTGATGCTGATGCTTACAGTTTATTGGGGATAATGAGATTTTTTTATTTATGTTATGTTATCACCTCTTCCTGACTGAGAAAATATAATTTACAGAAAGATTAAACAGTGTCAGCCTGATCTCACTTGCATTACTGAATTACCCCTAAGTGTTAGTTTCAGAGGGCTTCGCAGCACTCAGCATTTTACTCCCAGACATATTTACTTATTGAGTATAATATTTCACATTGTAATTTATTATTCTTTTAGTACCATGCTCACAAGGAAATAATTCGGTGCAATAAACAGAGTGCAGCCCTGTGGGTTTTTGAGAGGCCGTTAATGACTGTTTTGCTGTGTTTTTGGCTTAAAAAAACTAATCAAAAAAAAAAATGTTACTTCTGTTAAAGCTGTAAAGGATTTTCCCTCATTTGCATCTTTTAAGGCTGCCTTGCACCTGGAGAAAGCATGCCCTTTCAGTATTTAATTAAATTTGTATTAACATTTCAATTAAAAGCTACTTATTTTGATGAACTGGTGTTAATTATATTTTTGTAAACTTTGAAGATTGCATTGAATGATTGGCCCAACAAAATGTCAACACCACCTTGTCCAACAAGAACTTTTATGTTTAATCTAAAGATATGCTAATATTTAAAGATTTACTGACCCAGAATTCATTTTTCATAATTTCATAATTTGTAAAAACAGACAAAAACAAAAAAACAAGGGCTTCCTTCAAGTAACTAAAAAGAAATCACAGTATAAACAATGCAAACACAGAATAAAAACTCTGCAGATCTGGCTCTAAATAACTTCCTGGATTGCCATGTGGGCTCCTAATGACTTCATCCTGACTCATTTGAGTGACTCTATCTCTCATGAGAGATACACATACTTTCCCAGTGCTCCCACCCCTTCTGGCCCACAAACATCTTTCTTTAATACTTTTTATACATGATGTTTACTTTGTATTTTTCTTTTCTAGGCTGAAACAGACAGAATACCAGGACTCACAGATAATTGGTTACTAATATTTTTATATTGATTTTTCACAAGGGGTCCACCTGACACTGGAGTTAAATGTGCTGCTACTCTTTAGAATATTTCAATATAAAGTAGTGATCTGACCAGTGGAAAAACCAACACTGCCATCCAGCACATGCGGTGAAAATGTGTACAAAGAACAAACACTTCAGTGTGTGAGAAACAGTGTTGATGAAGCATGTACCCTCTGTGTGGTTTACTGAACTACAATAACCACAGAGCTGTATACCACATCCTCATCATCACATTTAGCAACTTAGCTCTGAGCAGAGGTGGAAAAAGTACAGACATTCTGTGCTTAAGTAGAAGTACAGATATTAGTGTTAAAAAATACGCCATTAAAAGCTGAAGTACTGATTCAATTCTTTACTCAAGTAAAAGTAGAAAGGTACAGACTCTGAGATGTACTCAAAGTTAGAAAGTAAAAGTAGCTCCTTGAAGAACATTTCTAGCACCTTTTATGCAAAGCTAATATACCTTATGCTATATTATTGTAATGATATTAGTACATAGGAATACAAACTTTATTTCAGTCAGACTGTTAAAAACAAAATGCCATATGTATAGATCCAATATCTAATTTAAAAACATGAGGACTTACATGTAAGCTTTAAATTTCCACTTTGTCAAATTCCACTGAGCATCCTTAATTTTAAATCTAACCTCTCTTCTTCCTTTCCTTTCCTGTCTTTCTTATCTTTCTCTGAGTGAAGTTAGCTGTCTTTCTTTTCTCTCCCTGTGAAAAACAGCAGTTGCACCTTTAGCTAGCAACACACAGTGTGACAAACTGCACACAAACACTTTGTATGTTTGTTGATGTTTGTGGTGTCCTCGGGATTCCCACATGCTTGTTTGCCATTCACCTAGGGACCATTTTTGATTCAAGGACACCACAAGGGTTACGCTGATAGAAATGCTGTATTTGAAATTCCCTGGTACTAATATTACTCACTTTATTCGCTCTTCTTCTGTAGGGCTAGCTATAGTTGCTGAAGTACTGCATCTGCAGTTATGGACACCTGCAGTCATTCAGTGTCGTGTCAAAATAATAATTAACCAGCCCACTTTAACCTCTGACCATAGCACACAGTTTGCTTCTTGATGATTAACACACAGGATTGCCTTTCATGTGTTACTGTTTGACCTCAGATTGGTTTGATGTTTGAAGGCCCGCAGTGATGTGAAATAGTAACTCTGCTCAAATGCGTCAAACCAGAAGTAACGAGTCTGTTTTGACAATGTAAGCAGTATATATATATATAATAATGTAGGAGGTAAAAGCAAAAAGTTGTCAGAAAAATAAATACTCATGCAAAGTACAAATACTTGAAAATTCCACTTAAATAAGTAACAAAATATTTGTACTTTGTTACTTCCCGGCTCTGCCTCTGAGAAACAGAAACACGAGAAAGTAGCTAAAGATAAGAAATATTTTTTCTCCATTTTTGTGGTAAAATATGCAATTACTTGCCTAATTATGTCTGAGATATTTTTTAGGGATTAAAGACTTGTTACACTTGACTGAATTATATCAGGATATGCTAATTTACCAACCAATACTTCTCTTTTAAAGGGTAGGTGTGATTTGAGACAATATTGTAACTTTCTATATAAAATTAGCATTTCATATCATTGCACAAGAGAAAATATTGGTCATTTCCTTCACATATTGATCCAGGCAACTACATCACGCATTTGTATGCCTACTTACACCACTTTTTTTCAGAGTTTGTACTGTGAAAAATGATGCTAATGTTTCCTCCATTAATAATAATTTATCATTTCTGTGCCACCCTACTGGGAAGAGCTGAGGAGAGCCCCAGATGAGGGGTCACCCAGCAGCCACGGAGCAGAAGTCAGAGGGGGCTGCAGTGGCTTGCCAGCAGCCAGCTGTGTCAGAGTGAACCGAGCCACAGGCCCAGAGGCCGGAGCCCTTAGGGGCCCCCAAATCCCAGAAGAGGACCGACTGAGCCACAGGCGGCAGGCCCTGCCATGCTGCCACCGGGAGTGAGCAAGGTGTAGTAACTGTTCCAACAACAGTATTAACTGTATGTACTGTAAGCACAGAAACCCATAGTCACACATACCGTTGTAAATGGTAAATGGACTGTATTTGTATAGCGCTTTACTAGTCCCTAAGGACCCCAAAGCGCTTTACACATCCAGTCATCCACCTATTCACCCACACATTCACACACTGGTGATGGCAAGCTACATTGTAGCCACAGCCACCCTGGGGCGCACTGACAGAGGTGAGGCTGCCGGACACTGGTGCCACCGCACCCTCTGACCCCACCAGTAGGCAGTAGGCTCGAACCGGCAACCTTCCGATTACAAGGCGAACTCCCAACTCTTGAGCCACGATCGCCCACAATAGATTTGTTACCCTAACTCTCTTAGCCCTGAGACAGACAGGTGCCCCTGTACTCTGCCAATGTTAACTTGTTTTTTCTCCTTGTTATTATGTGTTGTGGTTTATTGCTGATTGTAATTTGGTTGTTTGCTCTGCGCAAGGATCTGTAGATAAATGCCAGTGTGTTCCTTGGTTTATAGGCCCACTTGTAATATTAGTTGGATTGCAGATAGGGGGCAGGGTTTAATAAGAATATTTTTCTTCTTCCTGCACCTTTTCACGCATGGTTGCAGTGTTATATCAAGGTAACGCATAGTTTTTGTGTATGAAAAGATAAAGCTGTTTCAACTGCTGAACCAAGTTTGAAATAAATAAATACATGAAATGAAAGGCCCTGACAAATGTGCTCTGTACATGAAGGACGTATATCACTGTCAGCACAATTTCCCTATTCATATTTAACTGTTTTCAGTTTGCCAGGACAGCCCTGCGGAGTCACTGTCCACATGGGTCAGTGGGAACAAGAAGCACTCTGCACAAGTGTGCACTCTGACCAGCAACATCCAACCAGACGTAATGCTCCATCTCCATGCCAGAGTTTTTTGTGTGTCTGTGACTGGAGCATCTCACACACACAATCACACACACTAGCTTACATGTAAATATTAGCATATCCTCAGAGAAAATACAAATGTGCTCATTAGACAAAGAGGTCTTTGCTCCTTGCCAGCATAACTAGCATTTAATTCAAATACACACACAAGGGGGCAGGCTTTCTCCCAGTGCCACCCAGCCTGTCTGTGCAAATGACAGAAAATCTTTCACAACTTAAACAATAAAAGTAACCACTGCTTTTCTTATTTCAGCCAAAACCACAGAAAAACCACCAAGTAATGCTATCTATGTGCTAAAAATGTTAATAAATGTAACATAACCAATAAAGACACAGAGCATCACCCATTGTAGCACCAAAGCTACATAATGGTTTACTGGTCATCTCCCTTTTTACTTAACTATCCTATATACTGACACTTTCGATTCTGTTTGTCTCTGTTGCAAAATATACAGATAACAGATTGCAATATTATATCACTGGCTGTCATGGTCCTGGGCCATGTTGGCCCAGTATTCTTAGTTTTCGTGTGTTTTGTATTTTGTTCTTTATTTATGCCTTGGTTCCTAGGTTGTTTAGTTAAGATGTTCCTTATTTGGTTGCCCCCTGTGTGCCCCTCTGTGTATCTGTGAACCCTTGTTTCCCCTCGTGTTTTATTCCATGTTTTCCCCAGCCCGTTATGTCCGTGCTCTCTCTCCTCCTGTCTGAACCTCTGTGTACTTCCTGTTTTACTTTGACAGTCTCCCGTCAGTGTTGCATTTACTCCTGCCGTGTCTTGTTATGATTATCAGCGTCACCTGTGTTCCCCGTGTGCTCCCACTTCCCTCATTAACCCTCTGTGTATTTATGTCTGCGTCTCCCTCAGTTCTGTGTCGCGTTCTCCCTCATGACTGTGTGCCCCTCCTTGTGTTTCCTCGTGAGTCAGTTCCTTAGTACTTCCCAGTTTAGTTTCATATTATTTTGTATCGCCTTTATCCTCTGTCAGCAATAAAGCTGTATTTTGAGTTCAGTCCTGTTTTCCCGTGAGTTTGCGTTTGGGTCCTCTCCTGCCTGCACACAGCCTGATGATGACACTGGCATGCTTGTTCTAGTTGGAGGAATCCACAGCAAGACTACAGTTTGTAAAGGTAATATTGAAGGCAGCACAGAAACCATGAAACAGTCTAATTGTTGTTGGTACACATTTATTTATGCAGTTAACACAAACAAGCCACACATTTCAGGAAAATTATGTACTTTCAAGCACTACTTTGTCAAAAGCAGAAATTAGTGTTGACATTTCAGAACACATATTCATGGAATTATTTTTAAAGAAAAAGCATTAGTCACATTAGCACGCGTACAGGACAGTAATATAACTGTTTCATAATATTATGATTTATTCTTTATATGCCATAATTCAGGAAGCGGCATACTACTGGCCAATGTCTTGTGTAGGCTACTGATGTGTTTTTATTTATTTCTGGGGGCTTTAAACTTTACCTCGATTTCAAATACAGCCTTTGTGTGTTGAAGTATTAGGTTGTTTGGTATTCATTGGCCTCTCAACACCAGACCAGACATTTTAACAAAGGTGGTGGCAGTGTCACCCATTTAATATAAATAAGAAACCTGAGTTCTATCACAGCACCTTTGAGGCCATTTTCATAGACGTTTTGATCTGCCACAGTAGAAAAACTACATGGCTACACTATAAAAAGTTAGTTCCTTATGAGCATGTTACACAACACTAAATGAATAATAAATTACAGTGTGAAATTTTAAATTTAAGAAGGAATTGATGTCTTTGAATAAACTGCTGAATGCTGTGAAGCCCTCTAAAACTGGAACTTAATAATTGGCATCCAGAAAGTTAACATGTGACACAAAGCATTGCTGATTAAACATCTGTGACAAGTTGGACGTGAGATCAGGTAGACACTATTTATTCTTTCTGCCAATTATATTTTCTCAGTCTAGGCAGGAAGAGGAAGTAACTTAAAACAAATGGGTTTAAAATTATCTCAGTTATCATCAATATACTACCACCATAGTTTTGTATTTAACCATAGTGTAGACTTAAAATTACTTTCCACCAAAGTGCAGCATAATAAAACTTTTAAAATGCTTCAAAGTGTAAAGCTTTCGATTTCTGTTCCAACATGAAGGTGATTTAATCAAAATGATGTGGACAGCATGTACAGTTATGCTTCAATCATAAAAGATATGAAAAGGGCAAATATTCAGCTTTCCATTCTAATTTATTAGAATAATAATTATTTATTATTCTTGCAAAGCAGGAAAGTTTATTGCAGAATTTCTTTGTTACCATTTCCTTTCGTTAAGATCACGAGCTTTCTGGTTTAAAAGAAATAAAGAATTATCAAAAGCATCGACACCAAAGGATAATCCTGAACCCTATTTTCAGGATTTGTGAGAACTCATCATGTATAATAGAGTTGTTGTTTTTTTTTACTGTTTTTGCTTCCTGCACTGTCAGTGCTATTATATATTATGAGAATGCATATTATTGTTTACTTGTAGTAATGTTGTGGATGGTAATTTTCATACTTAGTTTACAGCAAAAGACAGCAGAAAAAAACACCTTATTGTATGACGAACTATCAGGAAGGCAGGTTTTAAGTGTTGCATTTGCATGTTGCTTAAATTCAAAAATAGAACCAGACTTGACTGTGGTTCATGTGTTTTCATTCTACCCACTCACAGGCATGGCTGCTCATCTCAGTGTTCTTCTTCTTTTCAGTGTGCTTAAAGGTCAGTCACAGGAATCATTAAAATACTTCATGTTTTTCAAAGGTTAGTGTCAGTAGATGATAAAAATAATGGCTTTTAATAATTTTTAGTTTATTCTGTTTTGTACTTAACACTCTAAGTGTCTACATGTACAAGAGACAAATGAAGGAAGAATGTTTTCATTAAACATAACCAATAAAATACTTTGTTCTTGTTGCAGGAGTTCACAGCATAACTACAGTCAGTAAAGTATCAGTGGAAGCTGGAAAATCTATCTCCATCCCATGTCTCTATGAGTCAAAATATATAGACCATGTGAAGTACTTGTGTAAAGGGTATATATGGAGCTCCTGCAGCTATGCAGTAAAAACAAACAAACCAGACCCTTCAGGAAAATATTCAATCTATGATGACAAAAAAGAACAAATTTTTACTGTGACTATAAAAAATCTGACAAATCAAAATACTGATTACTGGTGTGTGGTGGAGATTAATAATGGACTGGACTGCGGACAGTATTTTCAACTATCAGTAACCAGTGGTAAGTGCACATCTCTAACATTTCAAATTCTTTGCAATGTCGTTTTTTTTTTTTGTTTTTGTTTTTGTTTTTGGAAAAAAAAAAGAAAAAATAACATTTTTTTAAGACTGAGTATGCACTTGTCATTCAAAGCTAATGAGAATCAACATGAAATCTTAATCACATATATATTTTTTATTCAGCACTGAAAAAAGTATTGGCATTTTGGGTTTTTTGCTTTCTTTAAACTGAATTTTACTTGAAGGTACCCCCAGTCTCTATTTGGATCATCAGAAGACTACAGGATATATTGGAGAAAACATAACTATTAGATGTCACCGGAGTAACTCTGGAGAAATGAAGTGGTGCAGGCTGGGCAGGAACTGTGTGACAGGATCATTTGGATCCATAGATGGAACAACAGTGACCACTCATATGAGAGACCCAAATGTTTTCACAGTGACCATGACTGGACTAAGGTCAGAGGACAGCGGCTGGTATTGGTGTGCTGAGGGGGACATTCAGATACCAGTATATTTAAATGTTACAGAGAAACCAATTAACAGTGAGTATTGTAAGTTATCAAAGATTTTACATGTAAATGAATTCAATACTTTTATAAATATTTGTACTCTAAGAGATTTTAGAGAGTTTATAACTGTTACAGTACTCTTGTGATAATGTTCTACTTCTATATCTACTACTCATACTGTTGCCATAAGTAAAACAATTATCAAAATGGAACAAATCTACAGTACAAGAAAATAAAGAACACAGGTCAGATATTTTTTATATTTATTTGCAGTATTTAGACGTAAAATATTTTAAGGGATTATGCATACAAATTTTTACAGACACTATTATTACTTGTTAAAGTAAACTAAATTATGTTCTCAACCTGTATGTTGCAGAGCTTCATATGACACAAAGATCCTCATCATCCCTCTGAGTGTATTGATCTTGATTTTAATTATGGTGTTCATCTGGTTTATACTGAGTCACAGTAAGTCTTAATGAAGCTTGATTTCAATCCACACTAAATGTATTAATAAATATTAAGAACTGAATTAATAGTTAGGTTATTGAGCATTGTTACAGTGAGTCAGTAACGGCAATTTTGTTTTGCTAGAGAAGCGCAAAGTAGAATTATCAGCGACAGCAATGGTAAGTTATGCTGATTTATTTCTCTGTGTGCACAGTACATGATACTAAAAACATATTTATGGCAGATGTTTTAATTGTGTTATGTTCTTCAATGAAGACTGGAGAGGATGTAAGATACTCTGAAATTGGACTAAAAGAAAATAGTTCACCCAGGGTAAGTGCTATCAAGAAATCAAGTTTCCAATTTTCAGCAAAGATTTCATCTGAGAGTTTGCTACAGATCTAGACTACTTGATAATAAAAATCCTCTTAGGGTAAACTGTTCTCGTGTGTGTGGGGGGGGTGTAACAACTCACAAAATAAAACAACACCTATCACATGAAATGAGAGCATGAGTCACAAAGCTGTATTTTGCTTCTGGGGATTCAAACCTCTGCCCCTTCTTGTTCACTTAAATATTGGTATTTTATTAATTTTGGCATCCTGTGCTTGCCACAGGGCACTCAGTGTGTCTAAATGCATTGTATTATGCTCATTTCACACAGGTGGACAAAGAAGTGATATACTCTGAAATTAAACCTAAGAAAAAAAGTTCAACCAAGGTAACCAACTGCAGTGCTATCAAGAAATGTTTACAATTTTCAGTGAACATATTGGCCATCTGAGAGTATACAGTAGGTGTAGACTTCTTGATGCATGCTCAATCACCCAGGTAAGTAAATCTCCAAAAGTCGATTCTGTTCATGTGGATGTAGCGTTTTCAGTGGGAGAAACGTTTCGTCACTCATCCAAGTGACTTCTTCAGTCTCAGCTGACTGCAGGTTTCCCCAACCTTATAAACAGTACATTTGCTTAATGACCGAAACTAGAAAGAACAATGGGCTGGAAGTTCAGTTCCTTGACCACTAATATACAAATACTCATGACCATTGATCAACAACCACCAATCAAAGACCGCTGATCAATGGCCATGAGCACCATTCACATAGAGTTGGGGAATGGCTGCAATCACAGCATTGTAAGATGGCGAAAGATGTACTCTTGGGCCCCCTCCTCGATTCAGAGATGGTCTTTCCCTTTTCACGTAAATGTCTCCCATTACTGATGGAAATCTCAGTCTAAGAAGGCTAACCTGCCACTTTTCATATCCTCTCTGGTGAATTTGATGTGTCAGTCCACCGAGTTAATGTGGTACGTACTGAGATTTAATTTTCACCCAGGTGTCATACACATACCTGAACCAATGACTTGGTGGTGTAGGATAACAAAGCCCTCTTTTCCACTTCGTCCATGTACAAATTGGCCACGATGGGTGAAACTGGGGAACCCATGGCACACCCATGTTTCGGCCTGCAGAACTGACCGTTGTATGTGAAGTAGGTGGAATGAAGACACAGTTCCAAAAGCAAACACACTTGGTCGATGCTGAGGTTGGGGTCATCCTGTAATCACTAAAAAACTACCTCCAACGCTGACTGGGATGCAAGTGAAAAGAGATGTAACATCGTACGAGACCATGGTTTCATCTGCCATCATAGTGACATCTCTCACCTTCTCAACAAAATCCAAGGTGTTCTGGATGTGGTGTTCAGAGCTGCCTACCAGCGGGGTGAGGTTCGAAGCCAGAAACTTAGAGATGTTATCGGTGACGAGTTGATCATACAGACAATTGGTCTTAAAGGTGCACCCTGTTTATGTATCTTTGGTAAACCATACAGACTTGGTGTAGATTTCCCTGGGTACAGCCTGTGGTATAAGGTCCGGTCGATAGACTGTCTGAAGCAGTTAGAACAAGACAAGGCTATCACCCTCTTCCTGTAACAACTTCCTGGGTCTCGTTTCAGGGGCTCATAAGTATTTTCGTCACTGAGCAATGACACAATTTTCTCATGATAGTCTTTCTGGTTTTGCAAAACTGTGCACCTATCGTTGTCTGCCGGAAGGATGGTAATGTTGTTGTCATTACTAAGTAATGTGAGTGCCTTCCTCTCCTCATTGGTGATGTTGGCTGCTGGGGGCTTTGCATTCCTGAGAGAGGCCGAAACCGTCGTCTGTAGTTGCTCTGCTTCCACTTCTGCAATATTGTTGTTTCGACATTGCAGTCAGTTAGACTGAAGAAGTCAAAGATGAGAGACAAAATGTTTCTCCCACTGAAAACGCTAGGTGCAGGTGAATAGAAGCAACTTTTGGAGATAGGTTTAGTCTATTAGAGATTGATTACTAATATGTTACCTCATATAGTAAACTGTTCTTGTGTGTGTTTTATAACTTGTAAAACACAGCAACAGCTACCAGAGGAAGACATAATTTATGAAGCTATATTTTACTTCTGATAATTCAAACCTTTAACTCTTATAATGAATTTAAATATTGATATTTTTCAACAACACTGACACCTTGCAGTAAATCACCTGAAGTAACCCTAACACACTACGATTGCAGATTTATATATAGGAATACTTTTTTTCTTAAAGCTCAACAGAAGTGTAAAGTGCTCAGTTTCTGTTTCTGTTTCCCCCTAGAACTTATTTGCTGAATGTGATGTGGAACTCATGTACAGTTCTGTTGTTAAGAAACAGCGTATTAAATGGGTAAATATTAAAAGACCTGAAGCCAACCACACACTAGATGTCACTTCCCTTTGTCTCTTAATTTCTTCAATTATTTTGCTTGTTGTCCTAGTGTTTCATGATTTCTTTTTTAATTTCGTCACATTTTTCTTAGCTTTTTTTCCCTAATTGTCCCATTTGTTTCTGTTCTCAAACAGGATGAAGGAAAAGATACAGAAGTTTCAGAGCATTAGAGCATATCAGCTAACAAGCGTTGAAATGTTCAAACATTAAAATCTTTTTGCAGTTTTTACTTTTTTATCTGTACCTATATTACTGAAGTATTGTCAGATAAATGCTGCAATGTGTCAGGTTGTGATGTAGTAGTTTTTTTCTTCTCCTTTTAACTGCTTTGTAACAAATTTTATTCCTGCATAGCTGCAAATTTATTCAAAGAAGCATTGGCCAGTTTGCTTGTTCTTTTTCAAGATCATTGATGTGATTTTTAGTTTTGTAATAAAAAAGGATTGTAATCATCAGCATCACCATTTCTATTTTTCTGTTAGATATATTATGTGTTATTATGTTTATGAATATATTGTTTGTGGTTTGTATCGATCGATCGATCGATAGATCGATAGATACCTGTGCACTGCCTGGATTGACTACAAGAAGGCCTATGACTCGATGCCCCACATCTGGATCCTGGAATGCCTAGAAATATACAAGAACAATAGGACTCTAAGAGCCTTCATCAGGAACTCAATTCACTATCAAGTGCGGGATCTACCAAGGAGATGCTCTGTCCCCACTTCTGTTCTGCATAGGCCCGAACCCCCTCAGTGAGATCATCACTGGCTATGGATACCGACTACGGAGTGGAGCAGCTGTTATAAGTCCCGAAGAGTCAGTCGAACAGGCTATTAACACCTATGCTCTGCCCCTGATCAGGTACCCTGCTGGGATAATAAGCTGGCCAATAGAGGAGATGGAAGCCACTGACATTAAGACCAGGAAGCTCCTGACCATGCATAGAGGGTTTCACCCCAATTCCAGCACCCTGAGGCTGTATGCTAAGTGGAAGGAAGAAGGCCAGGGAATGGTGAGTGTCAGTACCACAGTCCAGCATAAGACAACAAACATCCATGAATACATAAGGAAAATGGCTCAAACTGATTGCATGCTCAGTGAATACCTCAGGCAGCAGAAACCCAAGAAAGAGGAGGAAGCTTCATGGAAGGACAGGCCCCTGCATGGTACGTACCACTGGCAGATCAAGAAAGTGGGTGACATCCAGAAATCCTACCAGTGGCTAGACAAAGCTGGACTGAAAGACAGCACAGAGGCACTAATCATGGCAGCATAGGAGCATGCTCTGAGCAAGAGATTCATAAAGGGTGAGGTCTTTCACACCAGGCAAGACCCCAGGTGCGAGCTGTGTAAAGATGGCCCTCAGACAATTCAGCACATAACAGCAGGGTGCAAGATGTACGTGTATAAAGTTCTTGTATGATGGATATTGTTGGTAATTTGCTGCTGTCTAATCAGAAATATAGTGCATTTATTACGTGTATGTAGTTGAGATCAATGGAAGGTCAGATGACATGAAGTATTGTTATATATGTGGCACCAGTAAGTACATAAGTACATTTCAGTATATTTTATTATATTAGTTATGATTTTTTATTTTACTTTTTTTCTTTTTACATTTGTTCAGAGTAAGAATGTTGTAGAGCTGAGACATTTACACAAACCAGATTTTTATTTGATCTTATTTTATTTTTGCTTTTAAGTTGTTTTCTTAAATTAATGTTTTTGTTGTTTTCTCTTTTTTTCTATGATTATATTATGATTATGGATTTACCTATTTTAGTGCAAGACTAACGGTAGGATTTTGTTGTCCATCTCTAGAAAGAATGCCCCCTCTCCCTTTAATGAAACTATTGGCTGCTACTAGTCCTACTGCTGGTGTGAAAGAAGGATGCAATAAGGCTCCATCTTGTGGTGGGTTTGATATGTAGTTAGAAATTTAAACTGAGAGAACTGAGTGACATTACTAATTATGATTGAGTGGATCTGTTGTATGATTGAGTTACTGGGAGGAAGGGGGGGGGGGGGGGCTGAAGTGGAAGAATGGCTGATCACAACAGGAGACCCAAATATGATATCTACATGAAGGAATGTTCATTTATTTAACATTTCTCCATGAGTATGGTACATGTTACCAACTAATGTCACATATGCTACTAAAACCATCACTAACTACTGCAAGTGATTAGAAATTCTACATTAATTCCAAATATTAGTAAATTTTAGTACCTGAAGACAGAGAAGATACTTTCTTGTCACAGGAGGTCACCACAGCAGGTGGTGCCACATGTTTGATTTAACAGAAATTCATACTGGATTTCTTTTCTGACATAATCTTAATGAAGATTTGTGTTTTTAGATGGAACTGAATCAGCAACCTTTCACTTGCCACATGAATATACCGTAATATGGAGCCACTCTTAGAGAGAGAGAGATTAGAATACATTCGATTACCATACTAATTACTGCCTTTTTTAAATTGTAGATACTACTCATACTATACGGGAGACAGCATATTTAAAAAGGGGCAACCCAGCTCGGATATCTTTTGTATTTTTCTGCATTATTTCTTTGTATTATTCCAGTTACCTGTCCATTATTCTATGGACAGATACATGTTCATCTAATGAAGTGTTTCATAAATGTTTTACTAATGTAAAGAGACTACATTAGAAAAAAAGAGGTTTTGTCTGAATACAGATACAGAGGTGGAGAGGTTAGAATAATAAACAAAAATACAATGAACCCGATAGTCAAAGGAGCTTGCAAAGAAAAGCGTCTGGACTTCTTTAAGTTACTTGAAGACGTTTCACCTCTCATCTGAGAGGCTTCTTCAGTTCTAAGGTCAAATGGTGGAGAGTCCCAGATATAAACCTGGTGGGAGTGTCCCCCCACAGAGGGACAAAAGGACCCCCTGATGATCCTCTAATCGCCTGAGCCAAGGTGTGGAACTGGGTGTGGGTCCCAATCAGCCAGAGTTTCGGGTGAGTTCATTGTGAAACCTGGCCCCACCTTATCATGCGAATTCCTGAGGTCAGATGGCCCAGGGTGTGAGTGGGCGTTAAGGCGTCTGGGAAGGGATCTCAAAACTGGATTATAGATGGCAGAGAGTTGGTGTCGTAAACCACCGCCTCTGTTCAAAGATGGTCGCTCACAGTGGACATAGATGGCTTCTTTCACTCCTCTTTCAAACCATCTGTCCTCTCTGTGAACATTGTGAAATGTGAACATTTTGGACCTCTCTCTCGGATGAGAGGTGTTCACATTTTGGACAGAGAGACACCTTGGCTCAGGCGATTAGAGGATCATCAGGGGGTCCTTTTGTCCCTCTGTGGGGGGACACTCCCACCAGGTTTATATCTGGGACTCTCCACCATTTGACCTTAGAACTGAAGAAGCCTCTCGGATGAGAGGTGAAACGTCTTCAAGTAACTTAAAGAAGTCCAGATGCTTTTCTTTGCAAGCTCCTTTGACTACGATGACCTGGATGACTGTGAACCTTCACAGACAATGAACCCAATACATATAACAAACTTTATAAACAGTAACAGCAACAACATTTCTAAAGTAACCAGTAGAAAATACAAAGTACCAGAATGACAATCGAACCTATAGAAAATCAAAAAATTTATATAATATAAATAATATATAAAATATAATATAAAGAATCATGGTTGAACAACACCACAAATAAACCAGAATAAAGACTCATAATGTAGATTTCTAGGACAAATGTCAGGGTCTATGACAACTACACTGACAAAAACAAAAGTGATTTGTTATATGACACAAGATTTAAAAACCAAAAAAAAAACTTCACTGTGACAGTTAAAAACTCACACGTGAGGTCAGTCATTACTGGTGTTTTGTGGAGTTTCAGGTACATGAACACCAGACATGGAAGACAAGCTTCGTCTGTCTGTCACCAGAGGTAAGACTGCACATTTCAAATAATCAACTTTCATAGACAACATTTATATATGTTATAATAAAAATATTTAACAAGTGTTGAGGGAGCTAAAAAGAAATCATATATGAATAATAACACAACAAATTTCTACTTTTTTCCATCAAGGTTCATCCAGTTTCTATGTGGATCATAAGAATATTACAGGGTTTAATGGAGAAAAATCACCATCAGGTTTTACAGTACACAAACTGGAAAAATAAAGTGGTGCAAGTCAGGCAGCAAATGTGTAGCACAGTCGTCTGGATCAATAGACGAAACAAGTGTGAGCATTAATGAAAGTGATCTCCAGCTGCCAGTGCATTTAACTGTTAATGGTACGCTTACAACCAATTAAGAACAACTGTAAATTTAAAATATGTGTTCATGAATATTTCTCATGCACATTGGTTTGTAATGTTTTGTTATAAAATCAGAAATTGTTATTGTTGCCTTTCTTTACAAATCCTTTGTAGAAAACTCACTCATTCCTGAGTCACTGAATCGCA
Organism: Neolamprologus brichardi; assembly: GCF_056152115.1. Lineage (NCBI taxonomy): Eukaryota > Metazoa > Chordata > Actinopteri > Cichliformes > Cichlidae > Neolamprologus > Neolamprologus brichardi. The sequence continues at coordinate 13,834,117 of NC_142116.1, forward strand.
CTGTTTGTTTATTATTTCTTTCTTTATACAGATGAAACACTTACTGGAAATCAGGATGAAAAACCAAGGTCTGAAGGATTGTACTAGATATACAACTATGTTTATTTTATGGCTTATAAGGAATCTTTATGCATGTATATTTTGTCATCATGTGAAACCCTGTGTCGTGGTTTTGTGTTTTGGGGGACTTGTGGGTTTTTTTTTTCTATTTTAATAGGTTCGATTGTCCTTGTATTTTGGTTTCATATTCTAGAGTGTCTATATTTGGTCTTTTGTTCCTGGTTTCAGTTTGGTTTACAATATTCCTTTAATTCCTGTGTTTCCATGTTTGGCTTAATCTTGTTTCTATTTTTGCTTAGCTTTCTGTCTCTGTGTCAAGTTTGAGTTTCTGTTCCCATTTTGTGTCACTATTTATATTTTGTGTCTAGTTTAACTTTGCATGTCTTTGGTGATTAGTCTCAGCTGTGTTCCCACAGGATTCTGTTTGTGGGCTTCAGCTCTGCCTTCAACACCATCCTTTCAGACCATCTCCAAGGCAAGCTTCCCCAGATGACTGCGCCTGATCCCATCTGCTGGTGGGTCAATGACTTCCTGACGGACAGGAAGCAGCATGTGAGGCTGGGGAAGAATGTCTTGGACTACTGGACCATCAGCACCGGCTCCCCCTAGGGCTGTGTTCTTTCTCCTCTGCTCTTCTTGTACACCAACTGCTGCACCTCCACCCACCAGTCTGTCAAGCTAATTAAGTTTGCAGATGACGCCACTGTTATTGGACTCATCTCGGATGAATGATGATATTGAATTCTAAGCATGTGTAGTGAGATAAATCACCTAAATCATAGAAGTTATATTTTATGAAAGTATAAGTACAACATATTCTCTGAAATTTTTTAACTTGATTTTGCTCACCAGATTGTTAAGCAAAAGACCAACATGGCATTCTTGTTCCTATAAATAAATAGTAGTTCTGTCAGCATTAATCTAGTTAAAATGATGTTAACGCTGAGCTAAATAAATGAAATTCATTACAGTTTTGTTTCCTCTTTGTTTTTATTGTCCGTCTGTCCATCTAATTCAGGGTCACAGGACATACATTTTTGTAAGTTTAATTTTAGAAACCAATAATTTCTTAAAATACACAACAGAGTAGACCCAGCTATCAGGGTGAACTGTAACAGGCTGGATATGGGACCCAAATGCACAACTCAGCAACAAGGGCTATAAAACTCAACAACAGCTTTACAACAAATTACAAAGAAAACAGATCAGGTACAAAATAATTTGAATCTATAACTCTTCTAGGGAAACACAAGGTGTTCAGAAGTGGAGCCGGGGACTGCTATAGGCCCAGTAAAGAAGTGGACAGTGCTAAACATCAGCACTCTGAGAAGATGCAGCAGCAGATCTCAGACAATGACTCGGCCTCTGTGTGGAAAAGTTTTAGGAAAAGTTTCTAAGCGTGTTCCCACATGCTTAGAATTCAATACAAAAGAAGTTTAAACTCTGTTTTGATTTCCGTTTCACCTCTCATGTTTCTTCTTTGCTTCCCAGAGGTCATTTGCAAACGGTGATGAGAATGTGACATACAGCTCTGTGGTTTTGTAATTCAAACACACACTCATCCCCATCCGAGATGAGTCCGATAACAGTGGTGTCATCTGCAAACTTAATTAGCTTGACAGACTGGTGGGTGGAGGTGCAGCAGTTGGTGTACAAGAAGAGCAGAGGAGAAAGAACACAGCCCTAGGGGGAGCCGGTGCTGATGGTCCGGTAGTCCAAGACATTCTTCCCCAGCCTCACATGCTGCTTCCTGTCCGTCAGGAAGTCATTGACCCACCAGCAGATGGGATCAGGCGCAGTCATCTGGGAAAGCTTGCCTTGGAGATGGTCTGAAAGGATGGTGTTGAAGGCAGAGCTGAAGCCCACAAACAGAATCCTGGCGTAGGTTCCCGGGAAGTTCAGATGCTACAGGGCTATGGTGGATGACTTGAAGCAGCCAGGCACATGACACGTCTGCAGTGAGGAGTTGAAAATGCCAGAAAACACTGGGGCCAGCTCATTTGCACAGAGAGTGGCAGGAGACACACCGTCTGGGCCAGGAGCTTTCAGAGCATTCAGGCTTTTAAACTGCTTCCTCACATCTGCTTCATAAATATGAAGGGGTGTAGTGGGAGAAGGTGGTGTGAAATCCTCCTTGGTGTGGGGTGAGGAGGGGGGTGTTGTGGGTGAAGTCTTTGATGATGGTGATGGCTTTGTTGTGGAGGGAGAGGGGGAGGTGGGGGAATGAGTGTTCACGGTGTCTCTATTGTTGGGGCTGATGGAGGTGTGAAGGCTGCTTGATTGCTCATCAACACGGCAGTAAAAGTCGTTGAGGGTGTTGGACAAGTTTTAGGCTTGTAGTTAGTGATATTCCTAAAACTTTTCCACACAGAGGCCGAGTCATTGTCTGAGATCTGCTGCTGCATCTTCTCAGAGTGCTGATGTTTAGCACTGTCCACTTCTTTACTGAGCCTATAGCAGTCCCCGGCTCCACTTCTGAACACCTTGTGTTTCCCTAGAAGAGTTATAGATTCAAATTATTTTGTACCTGATCTGTTTTCTTTGTAATTTGTTGTAAAGCTGTTGTTGAGTTTTATAGCCCTTGTTGCTGAGTTGTGCATTTGGGTCCCATATCCAGCCTGTTACAGTTCACCCTGATAGCTGGGTCTACTCTGTTGTGTATTTTAAGAAATTATTGGTTTCTAAAATTAAACTTACAACAATATATGTCCTGTGACCCTGAATCAGACGGACAATAAAAACAAAGAGGAAACAAAACTGTAATGAATTTCATTTATTTAGCTCAGCGTTAACATCATTTTAACTAGATTAATGCTGACAGAACTACTATTTATTTATAGGAACAAGAATGCCATGTTGGTCTTTTGCTTAACAATCTGGTGAGCAAAATCAAGTTAAAAAATTTCAGAGAATATGTTGTACTTACACTTTCATAAAATATAACTTCTATGATTAAGGTGATTTATCTTACTACACATGCTTAGAATTCAATACAAAAGAAGTTTAAACTCTGTTTTGATTTCCATTTCACCTCTCATGTTTCTTCTTTGCTTCCCAGAGGTCATTTGCAAACGGTGATGAGAATGTGACATACAGCTCTGTGGTTTTGTAATTCAAACACACACACACACACACACACACACACACACACACACACACAGACACACACACACACACACACACACACACACACACAAGCTATTTTTAAAGAACTCCACATGGTTTCTCACACAGCGAAGTGTTGCTCCTTTTACACATTTTCACCACATGAACAGTACGACTCAATGGACAGCAATGTTGGTGTGTTTGCTGTTGGGAAAAATGGTGGGGGCACTGGGAAGCTACGGGCACTGATTTCTGGTGAGTCATTCATTCCCAGTAAGATTTCCGAGTCTACATGAATCAAACTTTTGAAATACAGTGTGTAGAGAAAGGATGGATTAAGGTGCCATTTTGTGTGGGGTTCTGTAATTGCATGTTTAATGTAAGAGAAATAAGAACGATAATCACTAATTATGACTGAGTGGATTGTTGTATCTATTTCATGTTGTTTGAGGGAGTTACAGTGGAGAAAAAAGCTGATGGGGAAGAATGAGCGATGAAAGTGGAAAAAGGTGTATATTCTCTATATGAAGGGATATTATTTCTTCAACTGTTGCTAACTCAGTATTTTAAATATTGCTTTATTATTTGAGTGCCAGATTATTCAACTTCCAGAAGACATTGAACGCTTAACTATATGGGACTGATGCAGTTCTGAAGCCAGTACTAAAGGCAATAATATTATTTGTTGAGTTACATAATAATGAAGAGAAATCATGGAGAAATGAAAATTACTGCTGAAGCTGCAGATCTTGACCAGCATGTATGTTATATAGTTTTAGAATAATTGAATAATTCAACAATTAAAAATAGGGTTAGGGTTAGGGTTAACAATAAATGAAATATATATTGCACATGACAGAAAGTTCACACTACGAGGTCAAAACTGTTCAAGGGCTCACTTGGCTCTTCTGATGCATCTGGAAATGGCAATCTCCTCCAGAGAGGGCAGAGAGCATCTGATGATCTTCTGTGATGTGTGTATGACCCTCTGCAGTAAGTAATGACACTCTTGATTGTGACATGGTAGAAGGACACAAGCAGCTTCTGGTTCAGTCTGTTTTTACTGAGGATTCGCAGGAAGTACAGACACTGTATCATCTTCACTGCCATCACCCGTGTATTCTCCGACTATGACGGATCATTTGAGATCATAATCAGAAGGAGGCCATTGTCTCTACCCAGTCTCCGTTTATGTAGAGAGGGGTATAATCCTCTGGAGTCTTACAGAAGTCAAAGATGACCTCCTTGGTATTTGTGGTGTTTAGAAGCAGATTGTTGGCGGCACACCATTCTGTCAGCAGCCACAGCCCCTCTCTGTAACCAGCCTCTTCCCCCTTTGTGATGATGTGTAAGTTCAATAAGGAAGATCTTCAGTCACACATCTGTGTGCTTCCCAAGTACTGGCAGCTAATCTAAGCTTTAGATCATTTCCACTTTCCCATGTCATCAAGCTGGCTGTGACATCACTGTCTAGTCCAATCATCTTTCTGCTGGCTTTTTTCAGGCCAGTCAGCCTTCACATATACTTCAAATGTCACTGCATATCTGTCATTGTTCCTTGCAGACACCATCATGCAACTAATAGTATAAATACAGTATGAGGAACTAGCAGTAAACCACATAACTAGACTAGTTTGTGTGGTTTAAGTCTATTCACTCACAGGCATGGCTGCTCATCTCATCATGTTTCTCCTCTTCATTGTACTTAAAGGTCAGTCATAGAAATATTTTAATTACCTCGTGTTTCAACAGCTAATGTCAGCAAATGATAAAATTAATGAATAGTTTTTTTATTGGCACTTTCATACTTGCCAACGTTCAAATGTGTGTAGATGTATAATAGACAAATCACATGAAGGAATAATATTTTAATTAAAGATAACCAGTTTAAGTAAAAATAATCATTAAAGTACTTTATTTGTTCTTGTTGCAGGAGATCACAGCTTAACCACAGTCAGTCAAGTATCAGTGAAAGCTGGAGAATCTATCTCCATCCCATGTCTTTATGACTCCCAGTACGAAAATGATCTCAAATATCTGTGTAAAGGATACTATTATCGAGAATGCACATATGCAGTAAAAACAAACCAGCCAGGCCAGTCAGGAAAATATTCAATCTCTGATGACAAAAAACAAAGAATCTTCACTGTGACTATTAAAAAATTAAACGAAGATCAGGACAGTCATTACTGGTGTGCTGTGGAGATTCCTGGGATATGGAAAGATGTGAGAGTCTATTTTCATCTGTCTGTCACCAGGGGTAAGAATCCATAAGTACATTCAAGTACATTTCAAGTAAGCCAAAATATTAGGAAAGACTTGGTTGTAATATTAGAATCATTATGTCAGTCAAGATAAACATGTTTTTAAAAAATGCTCAAGAAGCTATAAATGTAAAGTAGAAGACTAGTAACAACTTACTACTTGTTCTCCATCAAGGTTCACCCAGTTTCTATGTGGATCATCAGAATATTACAGGTTTTAATGGAGGAAACATCACCATCAAGTTTTACAGTACACAAACTGGGAAAATAAAGTGGTGCAAGTTGGGCGGCGAGTGTGTAACACAGCCAACTGGATCAATAGATGGAACAAGAGTGAGCATTAATAAAAGTGCCCACAATGTTTTCACTGTCACCATGAGTCGAGTGACCACAAAGAGCAGCGGCTGGTACTTATGTTATAAAGGAGACCTCCAGGTGCCAGTGCATTTAACTGTGAATGAAACTTTCACACCCAGTAAGTACAACAACTCTGAACCTGAAATATGTTTGCATGAATATTCCACATGCATGATGATTAGCAATGCTTTGATGTGATATTAGAAAATGTTATTCAGTTCGTTCTTGCTCGTAGCCTCAGTCATTCGTCACTGAATCTCACAGTTTTTCTTTGTTTATTCATTCATTGTCTTTCCCAGATAAAACAAGTATTAAAGATCAGGATGAGCAACCAAGGTCAAAAGGACTGCACTGACATGCACTAGCTATACAACTGTGGTTACACGCTATGTATTTATTGCCATTATGTGAAAACTTTGACCTATGGAAATGATAATTGTTTGTTTTTCTTCCACAGTGGTTCCCTAACAGTTCTCATCATCTCTTTGACTTTGTTGATCTTCTTTGTAACAGTGAGCTTGGTCATTTGGTTTTTGCTCAAAAGATCCAGTAAGTTTGCGCTCACCGTTGATGAAGCCAGTTCGTTCTTCTTACATAATTTAACGTTAAATGTTGACGACACTGCAGACGCGCTTTGAGAGTAAGTTCTTGTTTCTCTTTCAGAATGGACCAAAAGAGAATCATCAGGGACGGCACTGGTATGTGATGCTAATTCATTATGAATTCATTTTGTTTCTAATTAATTTTTCATTATTTAAGAACAAGAATAATCTGGTAAGAAAAACCAAGTATTCTTTGTAGATGCAGTAGTGCAATACAGCTGCAGCACATGAATAAATGGTAATCATATCACGTAAATAATTTCCTTAATAATGGATATCTGTTGCATTACGGTTTCTCTTTTGGACACAGGCTCATGAGGAAGTGTATATGTCTGTTAAACATAGAAAAAAAATTGGTTCCCTAGTTACAAAAAATGAACACTTACAGAGTGAGGAGAATCCCATTTACAGCAGCAAATGCAGAAGTGAAACATAAATGTGACAAACATAGAGGAAAGGACTATATCCAATCCTGCTGCAATAAAGAGCTGTGGTTAACGGTTGTTACTGGCACTGTAAAACAAAGTGGGAAATCATATTTTTCATGTGTTTCACACCAGCTAGAGTATGGAGTGTAAATTTAAAAATAACATTACACTTTACTGTTGCTCTGCTTCCATGTGTGATATACTTACTAATAACGTTAAAGAAACTTGTATGTTCTGTTTGGAGATTTTGTCCAATAATTATTATAGATCATAGGACTGATAAATATTCACGGATGTTGCCCCTTGAAAAAGGATATACAAAGAAAACACATCTAATAGCTGTATTGGGTAAAACACATTATATATTCCATTTTTTAAAAGAATACATATCTTCCATCAAATTTATGTATATTTAATATTTGAATGTGATAGGAAGTCTTAAAGTGCTAGTATCTCATCTCATACTCTAACTTCTCAGTCCACATATTCCCCTTGAAAGGGAACTATTCATGTGAAGTGTCTCAACCTTAGTAAATTGCCACATTTGGTCTAGTGCACACTGTTAAAAAAAGTTCCTCTTTAAAATTGTATATTGATATCAGTTATCAGAGGGACTAAGATACAGTGAACAGTGTATGTAAGAAAAGTTCAGAAGTGACAACTATAAACATTCACAAACATAATGTTACACGCAAGTAATTTCTTATTTTACTACACGTGCTTGTAATTGGATAAAAAAAGGTTTAAAGTCTGTTTTGATCTGTTTCATATCTGTCTCTTCTTTCTTTCTCAGAGTTTCACTGCTAAATGCGATGTGGATGTGACATACAGCTCTGTGTTTACTATGACTCAACAAACCACACAAAGGGTGCGTTATAAGAGCTCTGTATCACAATGTTTCTCAGACATTAAAACTTCTTTTTTTACATCGTCACCACACAAACAGCATGGCTCAGTCTTAGTGTCTTAATCTTAGTCTAGACCACTGCTTTAATTCAGACCAAATACTGTAAATATTAGCAACACGTTCAACTCTAAATCTTCAGTGCTATATCAGTTGCACTACTGTGAAAAGGATCAAAGCTTAAAGAATGCAGACACTCGCTTGTTTATCGGTTGCACTAAAAGTCATTCATAAGCGAGTGCTATTGTTCTGTTTGTTTAGACTGAAATATTAAATAGCTAGATGACTGAATACTTTTCTCTGTAGCCTAAAAGGTAATAATTCCTCTTTTCATCTAGATCAGATTAAACCTTTTTAGTAATTTGTGATCAGGGCTGGAAAAAGCATTTGCATAGCCATCAGCTGTTTAGTGTTAACAAATGCTGGCATGTATGAATGCTGAATTTAGATGGTAAATAAAGTGACCATAACATATAAACACTGTATAGTTCTCTCTTTAGTTTAAGCATCACATGCTTACTTAAGCATGCATTCCAAGAGCTGATGTTGCGGTATCCTCTGGTCTAGCTCATCTTTACTCATTCTGCCTAAATCTCATCTTTGCTTCTGTTCTCCCACAGACTGAAAGAGGAGCAGAAGATGTTACATACAGCACTTTGGCTGACTACCAAGCTCAGAGCACCTAATTATTGGATGGTTTAAAATGAGTTATAATAATTTGTCAGTTTGTGCTTTGTTTGCTAACTACAGCCCAGTTGATGTGTTTCAGGCATCAGATTTTTTTTTTTTTACCATATTTCTCAGTTCAGGTCACATTCCCTGATCAGAGACTAATAACTAGGTAACTACAGAACAAACGTCTGTGCAAACATGCAAGAAACCAGTTATTTATTCTACTCGGGACGATCTGTGCTTCCCTCACACTGAGGCATGCAGCAGCGCTTGTATGAAAATAATAATAATAAATTTGCCGCAGAGGCAAGTCAAATATCTGGGTTATTATCTCAAAATTTCAAGTCACTGGCTCAAACTTCTCAACAAGCCAAATTTTTGAGATAGCCTGGAAATGTAACTTGTGGATATAATTGTTTTTACTGGTGGAAACAAGCTTCTATAGGGAAAGGACACAAAAACTGAGATTTTAAAAGCTCAATAGTAACTCAGTGGTTAGTAGCCATACTCAGGAAATTATTTTTAAAAAAATCAATGTATTTCTTTTGTAACTGACACAGCACTTACCAACCATTTACTAGTGCTATTGTAATCATAGATAGGCTGAATTAGTGATATATATCTCATATATATGCTTTTGAGACGCTTATTTTATTTTTTGTACAGTATAGATAAATTGATTTTTTTTTTCTTCACTTTTAAGTGAAACTGTTACAATCTAAAAGTAAAATATATTTTATTTCCCATAATTTGAAACATATCAATAAAACCAGATGTTTTAGGTGTAGTGCATACTATTAGAAGGATACAATTGCATGTTAATTAATATCAGTATGTCATCAGCATTCACTAACTTCTATGTTCATTGTAGGTTCATCTTTATTGTATTACAAAATGTGCCAATTTTTAAGTAAAACAACCTTCACACCACATAGTGATTCTGGCTTTTGTTTGATTTCCATCCACCCTTCTTCTACTGCCCCTATGGATTTTTTCCAGTAAAAAGACCAGAACAGCTCTCCTGGGACACATCCAGGAAGCATCTTTTCACAGAGGAGCTGAGCCCTTTACAAATTGCACAACTCCTCACCCAATCTCAAAGTGTGAGCCCCACTACACGCAACAAGACAAGAGAAAACTACAGGACTCAGAAACTATTTACAGCTTTGGAAGGTGGAACAAGGAGGATAAACACAACATTAGGCAACTGGTTTATTTTGGTGGCTAAACACTCAATACTATTCACAAAAATCTGCATACGCCCTTTCAATGTGGCAGAACAGAAAAATTACACTATTATGGTGGGCAGACATGAACTGCTTCACCCATGAGTATCCAATTCAGTTCCTGAGTTATGGAGTTGAAAAGTAGCAATAAAAAGGGCATGATGTCAGAACTTCATCAGAAAATCCTCCTGTGTGAAAACAGTCACTGAAAACGTGAGCAAGCATTAAAACTAACACATTTTAACTAATGCTTCAAAGCACAATCTCCATTCCTTCAAAATTCTCACTATGAAAATCTGGTTTTTTACTTTAGACATCTACAGGATAAAATAATACAGGGGGGATACCTGAAACCAAGTTACACAATGTTTATCCCGTCTCAGCACAGGACACATTTTAATCATAAATCAGTGTAGACTGCAAAGTGTTTAAAAAAAATTTTAAAAAAAAGGACAAAATGAGTGACTATAACGATTATTGGGTAATTTGTTTATGTTGGACAAACATTTGGAAATGCATTAATCCACCAACTACATATATATATATTTTTCTTCAAGTCTGTACATTAAAAGTAAATACAAAAAAAAGGAGAAATAAAACCTGTTTCAAGCTGGAACAGCTTAAAATGAGTATGAGTATGCTTGTACCATTGCATTCATTTGTTACTGGCTGCTGGTTCTCCACAAAAAAAACAACAACCAAAAAAAAAAGAAAAAGAAAAAGAAAAAAAAAATGGCATCTCGTCCGATTGTAAAATAGTTTCAATTTTTGCAGCTACTGCATCAGGGGACGTTCAGTCAGAGTCGCACTCAAGCTGTTCTCTGTGTTTCATCTCCAAAAACTTTGCCATGTGCTCCAGTCGTGACGAACCTCGGTATATCCACTCCTTATGTTCATTCTCCTATGAGAAAAAGACTTAATTAATAAAGCAACTAAGTAACTAATTAAAGGAAAAGAACCAGCAGCTGCTCATGCTACACATCAGATCCTAGTAGATGCAACTATGCTATCAATTTCAAAATCCTACTTCGCCTTATTTTCAAGTCATCTAATTCATGTGATTTTCTGAAAACTTCACCTCTGCCCTTTAGGTAGTGGTCACTAAGATTCTTATTTGTCACTGATTTTTAGCAGACGCACCTATCGCATCAATTTTATGTTTCTATGTATATAAGAAATTGAAATAGCAATACAAGTATAGCCTACAGCAGTGATAAATTATTTTATTTCTGCCTTTTTAAAAAAAAAAGCATATTGATGCAGATGTTTGTTAGAATGTGCCAACCATCTACAAGCAGATGCCACAAATATCAAATATTTTTCCACTAAGACACTAACTAAATATTTTCAACAAATTCTCTCAAGCGTGAACTTTTGCTTTGAAAGAGAACACAGACCCAGTTTCTCCCATGTTTGAATAGTTGGATAGTGCTTGCATCTTCCATGCAAACTACTGGCGACTACAGCATCTTTGCAAATCCAAGGATAGGGTGACAAATTTATCTAGCAACCTCCAGAAACCACTCACCAACCAGCTGCAGAATACACATCTCTCTTTAGTGAATCAAAGAACAGTTTATAAGCCTGCAAGATCAGAGTTAAAGCAATCGATTTCACAGCCTGCCAGCAACCATCTGCCAACTGGTTGGGGTATACATGCTTTTTCCTAGCGATCAGTGGTTGCTAAATCATCGACTGATCTCTAAGGCCTGTGTGACTGGAGCAACTCCGTCTCCATAAAGATGCTTTGTGTTAGTATTGTTCTAGATTCATAAATGTTATAAAATTCAGCTGAAAATCAATTATAAAAATTTTTAAACTAAAAGATAAATGAAATACTGACCTGAAAGATAACCTGCATTAAGCTGCAGTCAATAATCTGCACTTCACACTTTTGCAGGGCTCCGTTCAATTCAGCATTAAGGGTCTGTCCAAGCCTGTACTGGGTTAACTGAGGGTACGGCCACTTATTCAGGTAATGTTCTATGAAGTCTTTGTGAGGGCCCTCTGGAATGTCATCTGCAACGTTTTCCACTTTCAAACAGAATTAAAAAGAAGAAAGAAAAAGTTGGTTACTCGTTTTATGTGTCTAAGAGCTGTACAGTCAGTAAATAAAAACACTTGACAGGATTTCTGAGTATATGAATATGAACGCCCCACCCCAAAGTATAAAAACAATTCAACTTACAAGGTTTCCAAACCAAATGAATTAAAGGTAACCCAACATAGACCGGCGTGTGATCATCCAAAAAGATCAAGAACCTGGAATTGTAAAATATGTTAGCATCAAGTCAAACTTCTAGCGTTAGCAGTTCCTAACAGAAAATCTTGGCTAAACAGTCAAATCTGATTGCACAGCACGCTATAAATTTATTGGGTTAACCATGGCCAAAAGGGTACACAAAAGTTTTCTAGCAATTTTAATCATAAAATTGAAATAAACACCTTAAGCGGTTCTTTCTGCTGGGCAGCTCGCCTACGACACCAGGCTGGAACCGGTACTTGTTATCTTGACACTGAATCACCACACGGGCACCAACATACAGCTGCTCCACCTTTGCTGTGCTGTCAAAAGCAACGTGGTGTCCAGATACTAGACTCTTCCCTTTTTCTTCAAAACTGACTTTGTATTTTAACCGTCCGTCTTCTGCAAAAAGAGGGGGAAAAAAAAGACCAATTTTCACTTCAGTTTTATCAATTTATTTTAGTTCATCATCTCTTAACATTTTTGACTAAAATTTGGTTTAAAAAAATATTTTCAGAGAAGCAAAACTTTGAAAATTCTTTCTGCACTCAGCTCACTATGCCTACCTTGCTTCACCTGGCATCTAATCTCATCATGTCACATGTTTTTAAAAATCAGTCAAATGACAGCAAATGCACTTTACTTTTGCTATTTAAGGACAGGCAAACAAATTTCAGGTGCACTGCTTCCACCTTGTGGTGGTATTGGTGCCTTACATATACCCAGCCACCAGAAAAACAAAATATACAAAAATTGTCTTTTCCAAACTCATTCATTGCCATTAATGTGTACTGTTGTTCTTATGTCTAAGGAAAATGACGCTGTGACAAGGGGAAAAAAAAACAAAAAACTTTCAATTTCTACTGAGCATAAGATGAATCACATTTTTGCTGGGCCTAGAGTAAAAACCTCAAAAGCATTCACAAAAACAGAGGAGAGAGAAAAGAACAAAACACATCAGAAGATATTTCAAATCTCTAGATCATCTGAAACTAAATACAATTAACAGTTATCAATTACTTTCAGCCTTTTCTAATGCAGGATTTTGAATCAACTTTTTTCAATGCATGAATTCTTTCAAACATTACTGTAATATCTGGCAGAATTTTCTCTTACCCCTTGTAACTATCTCGACTATTTTCCCCCGTTGCCACCTCATAGGTCTTCTCCTAGCCAGAACTACCATGTTCAATTTGAGTTCATCCTTCGGTGCCTCAGGTCGGGCAGTTATTATTTCCTTGGAGGATTGGCCAAACACTGATGATATTATAACAGGAGCCACATCTGCCGTTGTGGGGGGGAGAACACAAATGTTTAAAATTCTTTAAACCACTGCTGTTCATCTGTAAAGAGAAGTTACGCTAATTTTATGGTGTCTGTGACCTTACCATTGGTGCTGGTGCTTGGAGGTGAAGCAGGTGGTGGTGTTCTGTCGCTCTCACTGCATTTGTTCATTCTTGCAGGTTTCTGTGTACTGTTAGAGGGTGAAAAATCTGAATCACTGGAATCAACTTCTGGCTCCCACTGCATATCAGAATCAGAGCTGCTGAGAGACTCATCTTCACTGTAGAACTGCTGAGGCGTTGGTGGTCGCAGAGATCTGACCTTATATTCAGGAAGTCTAGTCAACACTACCACTGGCTTTTTAAATGGTCTGGGACAGTCCAAGCCATTTTGGCATAGTTTCCTCTTTCTGGCAGTTTCATTTACACAGCAAACTGAGTCATTTGGAGACTCAAACGTATGTTCTGCAAAGAAAAACACATATGTGTAAAATGTGATGTGCAATTAAGACAAAAAAAAATACAAAATCAAAACTAAACTAAAGGGGAGGTGTGCGCCTGGTGGTCGGGCCTTGGCCCATTAGATCTGGCCGGGAGCAGTCCGAAGCAGGGATAAGTCCAAACTTTGGACTATAAATTTTTTTTGGCAAATGGTCAAGTGGAAGGCTCAAAGTGATATAACAACAACATACTTACTTTCATCCTCACATTCATAATCCAACAGGTTTTCTTCTGTCTTCAAGGACTCCTCACATTCATAATCCAACAGGTTTTCTTCTGTCTTCAAGGACTCCTGAAGTAACAATGTTTTTGTCTCCAACTGATCCACAGTCATAATCATAGCCATGGCCACTATAACAAAAATCAAACATTGGAGCTTTCAGTCATTTATTAGAGCTTCTGTACAAAGATACGTGTAAACAGAAGAGTTGCTGCCCCAAGGGGAGAAGTAACTTCTGCAGTGTTGCGGATTCTGTATTGGCCTTCGTGGTGAAGAGAGAGCACAGCATAGACGCAAAGCTGTCAATTCACTATCTATGACCATACCTTCACCTATGGTCACGAGCTGTGAGTAGTGAACTTTGCTATCCCCAAAGGTCAGCTGGACTTTCCCTTTGCAAATGACTGAACTCCTCACCCTTTCAACAGGGACAGTAGGGCCACTACTCCTTCGCACCAAAAGGCACCAGTTAAAGTGGTTCAGGCATCTAACCAGTTCCCCTCCTGAATGAGGTGAGGTGATCTGGGCATATCCTACCAGGAAGTGCCCTCGAAGGTAGTCCCACAACCTCCTAATTACATCTCTAGCCTGACCCGGTATTGCCCCAGGTGACCTGAAGGAGGTGGTGTAGTACATGTGGTCGGTCTGGGCCCAGGACTGAATAAACGACATAAAATGAATAGACTATCTGACACAAGAGTTTATTATGAGCACCTTGGGGTTCTCTTGTATCTGCTGCTGACCATGGTTTTCTAGTAACACGAAAAAAAGTAACTACGCCACTTTATAAAAAAAAACAAAAAAAAAAAAACACACACACACAGCTTAACCGGGGAAAATACTACATGTACTGTAGAAAATAAAGACATGCATGCAGGGAAAAAAATGAGTCAGTTAACACGGCCGTTTAATAAACGCGTTCACGTATGTTTTGACTTCTTTCCGTTAGCTTATCTTGAGTACAACAAATACCGTTAGCTTAACTGTTCCTTTTTACGGCTGAAAGTTAACCTAACGATCACGATTGTTCTTATAACCAAGCACACAGACTTACCTGTTGTTGTATCCCGAATATCCACCTCAAAAAACACAAAGGTCTGGTCCTTTTTGTGAGCAGAAACAATTAAAAGCTAAAAATCGGTTGCTCGAGCTAGCTAACTTCCTTTAGCACTGACAAGCTACATACAAAAGGAAACAAAGAAACATGCCGTTAAACTTCCTTTCAGATTTTGCATCGCAAAAGTATTTAAATTACACAAAACAACTCGCACTACGATTCTTTTTTGCTACTTAGACGTGTACGAAAATAGGAACCATTCCAAAATTTGCTTTCATACTTTGTGGCAACTAGGCCCCAAAACAAGTAGGTTGCCCGCGAGAATGACGCAAGTTTGATTTTACTCAGGCATCCTTGTGGATGCCTGGGGTCCTGAGCTACGACGTGATAGGTCAGGATTTGGTTGCAGTAAGTCTCCTTCAGCTCGCCCTCCAACCGGTGACGCCTTCCTCGGTTTTGCGTTGTGAGGAATATTTGTAATAAAAACCACTTTCCTACGCCGCTAGCATCATCTTCCACTGGTAAGAGACTCCTTAATTTAGGCTTACGATGTTATTCTTCTTCACAGCACGGATTAATCAGTTGTGAAGCGCTTGACACACACCGGCACTCTGCAGGCTAGCAAAGTTAGCTGCTAGCTTTAGCTGCGCCTGACACATGTCGCGTGGAATACTGGCCAGCTTTGCTGTTATGCGCTTAATGCTGGTAAAATGTAAGATGTGTGGCTTAAAAGCACTTTAGGAAAACATTCACAACTTTAACATTAGCTATGCTTTGGTTATTCACTACGTAGAATGGTTGGTTATCCATGCTACTAGAGGACTCCTTGTGCGAACGATCATTTTAAGTAACACATCTCCCTAATAGGAACAGGCATGTACCTTGCCACGCCTAGCTGTGACTGTCAGTTAATGCGGAGGAGTAGTTTAATTAGAGCCAGGCCCGAGCGAAGTTCCCAAGTGCCTCAAAATGGCTCCTAACTTCATAACCTTGCCTGTCGCCTGTCACACAGTTAAGTCTACCTGACGCAATTATGTTAACCGAAAAGTGAAACTAACGTAGTGATTGTGAAAGAGATTTGACAATGCTGAATACTGATACCTGCCTCTTATCAGCCAGACAGGCTGCTTTCACCATAGAGTTGTAGACTGTATTCTGACGAGTACAGTAGTACAAGTTTGACTTTGCTGCAGTGTACATTGCTCATCAGGTCATCAGCGGGATGGTGAAATGGTTATAACTCCTCAATAATGCAAGGCTTAGTTTTCATTACAGATGTCAAAACTTTAGAAAGAGTAGATGATTATGCCGAAGATGTCCTCCAGACTCTTGACAGTATTTCACACTTCGATGGGATAAAATGTGAAAGCAACATCTACCTATTATATTCATGTACAGTTTCCATTCGCATCATAAACAGACACAAGTACAGCTACCCACTGTGACCACTTGTGAAAAAGCAAGCAGAAAGGAGCTTCTTTTATTAAAAATTAAGATACTTTTACCACAGTATTTTAATTCTGTCCACAGATACAATGGCTGTGCCTCCTTCATATGCTGACCTGGGCAAGTCTGCCAAGGACATCTTCAACAAAGGCTATGGTATGATTTGATTTGATTTTTTAAGGTTTGGCCAATCTGTTAAAATTGTAGGAAAGCTTTAAAATAATTTGAAAAAAAAAATCAATGTGTCTTTCCTTAAGGATTTGGCCAGGTGAAGCTTGATGTCAAGACAAAGTCAGCCAGCGGAGTGGTAAGATTTCTTTCGTCATTTTATTTGTGAGGCAAAAACTGCAATAAGAGCGCAGCCTTATGGTAATTTGATGCCAAAGCAATTTGTCCTTATGCTTGTTGTTGGCATTTTTTTTTAAAAATTGCCTCTTACAGGAATTCAAAACATCTGGTTCCTCCAACACTGATACCAGCAAAGTCGTGGGAAGTCTGGAAACTAAATACAAGCGGTCAGAATATGGCCTGACCTTCACTGAGAAGTGGAATACCGACAACACCTTGGGAACAGAAATCACTGTTGAAGATCAGGTTAGGAATGTATTCATTTGCTGTTATTTAACAACATGTCACAGAAAAGCATATATATATATATATTTATATATATATATATATATATATATATACATACATACACACACACACACACACACACACACACACACACACACACACACACACACACACACTAAAGGTGACCACATAGCATTCATTAGTGATTTGTTATTGTTTATTACAGATTGCCAAAGGACTGAAGTTGACTTTTGACACAACCTTCTCACCAAACACCGGGTAAGTTGAATAAAATGACATTTTCTGTGAATTCTTATTGAAATCTTAATGAATGAATCTTGTTATGACCATCGTTTCTTTAGACTAGTAATTATAGGAGCCAGATCTTTGCTCCATGTCCTTCTGAGAGTTGTTGTTGCTGGCCATGTGACCTTAATCAGAGTATGGAGGTAGTCTTTTTAAAAAGCGATTACAGAGACTGGCTCTCAGTCATTCCTATTGAGTTATTTTTACTTTACTTTTTACTTATATGTGCTTTAACAGTTAGTTGAACTTCATTAGAAGAAATATGTTGGACTTTACTATGCTGCTCATATGGTGAGGCAACAACAAGTAAGCTTTCTTTCTGGAGTATATAAATCACATGAGGAAAGGGCACATGGCCCAGAGGAAGCGTGTCATCTTTCATAGTGAGGGTGGAGTTACGTGGCTACATGGAGACAGCATGTTTACAGCTACGGTGTCATGCTAAAACTAAACACCACTGCTGAGACCAATGGGTTTTTATTATTATACTATGAGAAATGTAACCTCTCAACTGGACTTGATTTAAAAGTTTTTATTTGAGTTTTACAAAACTGACTTTATTCTCATCAACAGCAAGAAGAGCGGCAAAGTTAAGGCTGCCTACAAGCGTGAGTACGTCAACTTGGGCTGTGATGTTGACTTTGACTTTGCTGGCCCCACCATCCACGGAGCTGCTGTCATTGGATACGAGGGATGGCTCGCTGGTTACCAGATGAGCTTTGACACCGCCAAATCAAAAATGGCCCGCAACAACTTTGCCATTGGCTACAAGACGGGAGACTTCCAACTGCATACCAATGTGTAAGGAGAGATCATGTTTTACACATTTGGATTTTAATTTTAAAATGTTTTCCCCAAATTTATAATAAATCATTTCAAAATAGTTCCAAAACCGCTGCCTAACTCTGAAAAATTGGAAGCATATGAGTTATAGTCAATTGACACTTTCTTAAGAAATCCCATATTTGGATTCTTGTTGCCTAAAATCTGTGTTATGATCTTTGAAGCAATGACGGTGCTGAGTTTGGTGGCTCCATCTACCAGAAGGTGAGCGACAATCTGGAGACTGCAGTCAACCTGGCATGGACTGCTGGCAGCAACAGCACACGCTTTGGTATTGCAGCCAAATACCAGCTGGACAAAGATGCCTCCATCAGTGTAAGTAGTTGAGCACAGGGTTTCAGAATAACGTGGAAAAGGAAAAGTGATTGTCTTACACTGACTCTTAAATACTTCTTTTTTTTCTCCCCACCCTTTAGGCTAAAGTGAACAACAATAGTCTTGTTGGTGTTGGGTACACCCAAACCCTTAGACCAGGTGAGTTGCTTTTCTACAGGTTCATCAACTGCTGAAAAGTTAATTAACATCTATTCTTACGACACGTATTACTCTTGTATCCTTTAATCTAACGCTGTTCCACACAGAAGTTTAGACTTGTTGATCTATATATAAATAAATGAACTGACCTAGGGCTGTTCGATATAACGATATATATCGGATGACGATATAAAAACGTCTATCGTTTCATTTTACGCTATCGTTTGTTTCGTGGTGTCGCAAAATAAACAGTTTATGGCAATATTTTTTCATCGTTTTGATGGTCACTGTATATTAATTTCTTAAAGTTCTCTCTTTCTCTTATATTTAATATAACCACACTACGGACGGACAAGCGCCTGTTTTTATGCGTTGTGGTTAGCAACAACGATGGTAACACCATCGCGTGTCCGCTTGTTTATGTTCCACATAAACCTTTCACAATAAAGCTCAAGATCCTGTTGAGACTTTTCAAAATAAACTGAATCACGTGAAAGAGCAGATTATTTACAGATGAGAAGTAAAAAGGAGCCGCCAGGTGCTAAAAAATAAACCTTAGACTCAAACGTTAGAACGGGCTTTTCCCCGCAGCACGCCGTGTAATAAATACTCACAAAGAAAACGGCGGCCGTTACAACTTATGTCTAAAAATGTATCGTTTCATGCATCTGTTAAAACACTCGACTCCAGCTACATGACGCGCAGCTGGAAACACTTCCCGCAAGATGAGCTGCCCGAGATTCACAGAATTTACAGAAAATGTTACATTTGTGTGATTTATATCGTTATCAGGACGATAGAATTCTTATATCGGGATATGAGATTTTGGTCATATCGCACAGCCCTAAACTGACCTTTAACAGAGACATTTATAGAAACACTTAACCACCTACGTTTTTCTCACAAGTATCAGAATGTGATTTAAGCAAGGAATGTTGTAACGGTTAATGTGAGTTCATCTTGTGTGCAGGTGTGAAACTCACCCTTTCTGGTCTGGTCGACGGAAAGAACTTCAACGCAGGAGGCCACAAGCTGGGTCTTGGCTTGGAACTGGAAGCCTAAGCTTTCCTCATACTGGAAGGACTAGGGAATATCAGAAGAACCTGGCCTTAAATGTCATGTCCAACTCAACCAGCAAGGGGATATCTTGGAGAGAATGGTTCAAAGGCTACTGCAACAAACTCTTGAGTACCACTTCAAGATGGTGCTTCTGTCAGTGGTACATTTTATCTTTTGTTGCTTTTTACTTTGTAGTTGCATCTGTTCAAGAGACAGTTCTTGGCATAATATTTATAAATCATGTCATTGTTCCTGTCCAGCACTGCCATAATAATCCGATAAATACAATCCATTTGTCATCAATTCTGTGTGGCTTTATTGTGATAATCCAAGACACTCCTCTTTATTTTTTTTAATGTGTAAACATCAATACATTGATCTGTGGGGAGCATTGTCATACTTGCTCTGGATTCACACTCATGACCATCTGATATTCCTTTGTCATCCAGTTATTTGAAACCTTGTTAAGTACACTAGTACACTACTTTTTTTTTTTCTGCTAGTATTTAAATGTGGTCGAAACCTACCTGTCGATGCACACAAGGACAAAATAAATCCCTGTGATGTTTTGTTTTGCTTTGTCCATCGCAGTTTTTCATGTCCTGTTAAAGCTGCACATGTTACCTTCCCTAAAACTTGATAGTTTGGGGGGTTGCTTAAAGTTGGAACTGCAAGTTTGAAAGACACCTGTGTACAAGGCCAACCAAACGGGAACAAGCATTTGTTTCTGTACTAACAGATCTGGGAGACGCATCATTGATGTTCTTAGTAATGCCAAACTGTCAATCTCTAGAACAAAAGTTCTCACTTGACGTTGCACGTGTACACCCTCAAAAGTACTTCCCTACTCAGAGCAAAGAGCCCACTGGAAGGTCCTTCTGTGTGTGTATTAATTTTCAATAAAGTCTTTGAACTCCACAAATGTACTCTAGTATTCGATGGTAGATTACCACTAACCATACCATATTTATTAACTGGTTAATATTAAACTTTGAAAGAGGATCAGGGTCTCTTAACTCAGTTCATTTTGCTTGCTTATCTGACGTGTGAATACCTCTTAAATGAGGCAAAATATTTTAAGAAACTTAAACTGTTAAGCCTCTGTCGAATTAAAGTTGTTCTGACAGCGCAGGAAAAAATAGTTCAAATATATTGCAAGAAAGGTAATTTAGTAATTCTGTAATCAGACTGTCAGTGTTTTTGCAGCACAAACAGCAGTCTCAACTTCCTTGAGTCTTCTGTGTGCTTTGAACACCAAAATTAAAGCACTTTATGCCATTCACCCTTCAGCCATCTAAGGTTGTCAGATTTAATGAGGACCATCAACTGCTTCAAGTCTTGCGAAGGTGATTGAAGTTGGAGCTAGCATGCCACTTGAGGTTTTTTTGTGTGTGTGTGTGTGTGTGTGTATGTGTGTTGCTTAGTTATTCAGAGTCTTTTAAGTGATATTTTGGGAAGGATGATAGATGATTTTACTGTCAAACCCACATTCATCTGATATATTTAGTAGACGGAAACGGGGGGGGAAAGCTCTGGAAATATCAAGTCCAGTAGAGAATGATATGGTATAAAATATCAAAAACAGATGTTGAGCACAGAGTGGTAAGACACCGTTGAACCTAAAAGCCACACTAAGCAATAAATAAATTGAGAGAATCAATCCTCATGGAAGCCTACAACTCCTTTCCTTTCCAAAAAAGTTGGAATTTTGTGTAAAATGCAAAAAATAAATACAAACTTATTTTTAATAATTTAAAAAGATAGGTTTTAAAATGAAAATACAGCTGATTTCATGTGATATGTCTCCTAATTGTACTAGCAGGTTTAATTCTTTAGGTATAGGCTTAAAAGGAAGGGTCACATTTATGCATTCAAAAATCAAAGTAAGTGAAGTAGCTTTATTAAAAGCGTTTAATATGTTTAGAGCATCACAGTAGCAATCGGTGTAAACAGTATGTATGTTACGAGCTAGCTGTTTCATAAATATAACAGCTCCATTCACAGTAAGAATCAGAGGATCTTTTAATCTCACATTTATTTGTCAGCACATACCAAAGCAGATAATGATGGACAAAAAAAATTTAAAGGCAGCTTTCATTTTACATTCATACATGTTTTGTCGTGATTCAAAGGGATTTTTTGATATATCACAAGCTGATTTAAGGTTCAGAGGCAAGACTCCAGCAAACGTTAGAGAAATTGTGTTTTCTGTGTTGGAAAAGAAGTTGCAGCCTTGAGATTTGTTCTCTTTGCTTGACTCTGCTTCATGCTTGCATTAAATAAGCCATTCTCTTTTTGTTTGCCTGATATTTGCCTGTTTAAACTGCTGTCTCATTAAATTCTTCACATCTTCCATAACCCTGTTTTGGTTTTATTGCCCTTGTGTTTCTCTGACTTTACACTGTCCACCTTCCAAGTATTACCTTAATGATCATTTACGATCGGAGTCATCAGACCCCTTTGGTTGCTGTGCTTGGTTTCTGTCTGCTGCCCCCTGATGAAACTCATTGATTTCTGCAGTTAAGGTTGTTTTTTCCTTTGGCACTGCAGATTGAACCGTTTGAATTCTATCCCCAGCATTTGCTTGTAGACTTTCCACTTTAGGAAGACTTTTTACATTAGATGTAAGAGATGATTCTTTCTCTTGGTCTTTATTGCTATCATTACTTGTATCTTTAATGTTTTTTGCTACTTTGTGCTCAGCTGCAGCATCAGATTTGCTGCTTTCCTTTGGCTCTGTATCAGCATGTTCCTTTCTCTCATTCACAAGTGCTGTATGTGAATTTGATTTAGCAGTCAAACCTATGGCCTTCTCATCTGTTTCAGAATTAACATTAACCTTATCCTGAACCTGAATAGCGTTGCCTAGCTCTTGAGTTTTTTCTGACTGTTCAGACTCATGAACAGAGATTTCGCCAACAGACTTATTTGTAAGAGCTGAGGTCAAACTTATTTCCTCACCATGTCCTTGATCACATGCCTCAGATTTGTTCTCAGTATTAACTTGGAGTTTATCATAAAGTTTAACAGAAAGCTCTGTCTGAGCCTTTTCCACTGTAACTGTTGTCATCTCCACCTTTTCTGTGCTTTCAGCTTTTTCTTGATGCTCAAGCTCTTCGACAACAAAGCTTTCACCCAATAAATCTTCCCTTTGTGCAACTTTATCTATGCTGTTCTCTTCTTCATTCTCAGCCACTTCAGTCTCCTGTGACCCTTCTTTATTTTTATAACCCTTTTCACCACCTTCATCCTGATCAGGACTCTCTTTACCCCCACCATCACTCCCATTCTCTTCATTTACCACTGATACTTGATTCTGCTGACTGTCAGATATCTGGTCACCTTCTCTCTCTCGAGTATCTTTACTATCATTCTCTTTCTTACCGCTCCCTCTCTCACTTTTGGAACATCCCTGCTCATTATTTCCCTCTTCTGAGCC
Source organism: Neolamprologus brichardi (assembly GCF_056152115.1). Classification (NCBI taxonomy): domain Eukaryota; kingdom Metazoa; phylum Chordata; class Actinopteri; order Cichliformes; family Cichlidae; genus Neolamprologus; species Neolamprologus brichardi. Next base: position 13,857,184 of record NC_142116.1, read on the forward strand.
TGTATCCTCAAATTCTGACATCTCAATTTCCCTGGTGGTCTCTGTTATGATTTCCTCTACAAACTTGTAGTGGGGCTCTGCTCGCCTGCGTGGGCCTCCCGGTCGGTTATGGCAAGGGAGCGTGTAAATAGGGGACTGATGGTAGATATAGGGCAAAGAGATGTGTGTGTCTGACTCTGTGGACAGCCGAGCCTCCTCGCCACAGAGAAGTTTCCTGCAGGACAAGAAAGACAAATCTTATGTTAAGTGTTGGTTGTCTTTTAAATGTCATCAAACACCTGACATTTCACCTAAAGTTTACCTAAGGCTGACCTCATACATGACATAGTCACTGTAATGTAATGTTCTCCATCTAGACCCTTAAAAGAACTGTTCTCATTACATTACCAACTGACTGTTGCAGTAACATCATTTCCACAGCACTGCACAGTCATTGATTTCCCGGGACAATGAAGTTAGCTTCAGTCTAGATAAATGCAGGGCTCTTAGTGCATGATTAAAGCACTATGAGCTGCTTTAATCTAAGAGTCTGAAAAGTGGGATCTATGTGGAAGTCTATGGAATACATAAATAATCTCTTTCCCACAGAAGACAAAAGTTAGCCACCGTGATAATAATACCTGTAAGACAGTATCTCCACATCCAAAGCCATCTTCACATTCAACAGATCCTGATACTCCCGCAGATAACCAGACATGTCGAATTTGCAACTAATGAGCTCATTTTCAAGTTCTTTGATTGTGTTCTAGGGCAGAAAAGATAACATTTGTTAAGTGAGCATATAAACAATGCGCACGGCTTAACTATAATATGAAAACCACTTTACCTGATAGTGAATAATTTCCTCCATGTGGCGGTCCTCGACGTCATGAAGTTGCTTCTCCAACGCTTCTCTGGTACCTTTAGCGCAATCCAACTCGATGTTTTTGGCCTGCAAGCTCTTCCTGTACTGCTGAATCTCTTGCTGGCTCGCTTTTAAAGCCTTTCTCTTGGTGTCAACTGCCTCCGTTAATCTTGCAATCTGAGATCGGAAAGTTTCTCCTATCTGCTGAATGTCGGACGCGCTGTGACCTTCCAGCTGTGCCCTGATGTCTCGGAGTGCCGCAGTGACGCCAGGGTGTCCAAATTCGTGGTCTTTCACAGTTACTTGCGCTCCCTGGATTTGGTCCAATATCTCTGCCACCTGGGCCTCATGGTTGTTCTTCAGGAAGTGGATTTCATCTACGAGGGACTGCGCTTTCTTGTCCAGGTGTAGTTTAGCTTGATACGCGTCGCTGACGTCCTTCTTCAGGACCATAATTTTACTCTCAGTATCGGATCTGCTACGAACCTCTTGTTCACATTGCCGTCTCAAGGTGGAAAGCTCTTCCTCTAAATTCTGATGCTCAATATCAATCTGATGCTTCTGATGTGCAATTTCCTGAACCAGCTGTCTCATCTTCCTGACTTCTTCTCCATACTCCTCCTCTAAACAAGATGCGGGCTTTGCTTTGCCTCGTATCTCTTCGATTTCTCTCTCCAGCTCGTGGTTCTTGTGTTCCAGCTGGTGCACCTTCTCTATGAATCCCGCCAGCCGATCATTCAAGCCCTGCATCACTTCTTTGTCATTAAACTTTGCATGTACATTTACCGGGTTGGTCCAGTTCGTCCCCCTGATGGCGACACCGCTATCCGGTCGCAAATGTCTAGCTTTTTGTTGTGAATCGAGCTCTTTTGCGATTCTGTGTGCGTTGCAGAGTCTGTTATCCATCCTGTGAATCGTGTCGGCGCTGTAAAGATGCAGTAAAGAGAGGCTCCACGAGGGTTTTTATAACCGTCGCCATATGCTAGGTATGCAGAATGGGGCTGTCCACGGTGCTGAGAGGGTGTAGCATCAGCTAATAGCTGATCAGCGCTTACACCACATTTTAAGCATGTGACGCCGGTAACATGACCATTCAACATCATCAACATCATCATCATCATCAACAACAACATTATAACAATCTGTACAGCGTCGTTGTATGTACCTATTCTCCTATTTTCATAAAGTAATCGGACAGATTGGCGTAATTAATTAGTATGAATTTTAGGAATATTTTTAATATTTCCAGAAATTAACTACATGTACATTTCCCCCTACCCTCCACCCTCAAATTCTGTTTTATCTTTTGAGATGCTTTACAAGCAGCTGCCTTCTGCTGCCTTCAGCTGCTGATTGTTTGTCTTCAAAGGTGATAGACATGCTCGTTTGCACTGAGGTCAGGTAACTAATTCAGCCATTCGACAACATTTCATTTCTTTGCCAGGTAACACCCTTGGATTGCTTTCTCAGAATGTTTTGGGTCATTAGCCATCTGTACTGTGAAGCACTATCCCATTTGGTTTTCATCATTTGACTGAATTTTAGGAGAAAGTGAAGTCTTGCATGCTTCAGAATTCATCCTGTGACTTCTGTCAGCAGTTATGAATAAAGGCCAGTGATGCAGGTCAAGGTTCAAAGTTCTTTATTGTCATCCATCATGGAGAAATAAGACAGGATGAGATGAAGTTACTGAGTCTCAGTGCTCATAATGATTAGAATAAGTAACGACCTAATTAAAATATAATAAAAGTAATGTCAAGCTAAAAAAAAAATATAAATGTAATTAAAGAATAATACTAACAGAAATAAAACACTTTTAAATGAATAAATGACCTATTAATTCCCTTAAAAGTTTATTAAGTCCATTAAAAATACAGAATGCAAATTGTGTGTATTCAGAGGCGTGGCGGTTGGGTACAGTTCAGCAGTCTCACAGCATCTGGGAACAAAAGCTGTTCTTCACCCTGGTGGTCCTCGACTTGATGCCGCGCAGCCTCCGGCCTGAGGGGATTGGGAAACAGTGCAAGGTGGGTGGATTCTCTCATGATGCAGGTTGCTCTGTCCTTGTACCTGCTGGGTAAATGTGTGAGAGGGGAAGTAAGCTACATCTGATGGTCCTCTGTGCATCTTTAACCACTCGCTGCATTGCCTGCTTCTCTGTCACAGTGCAGCTGCAGTTCCACACAGAGATGCAGGCAGTCAGTGTGTTCTTCACAACACACCTGTAGCGGGAACTGAGGGTGTTGGAGTTCAGCCCCACTGCCTAGGGCTTCCTTAAGAAATACAGCAATCGACGATGTTGTGTTCACGCCAGGTAAGGGTGTTGTTGAGGTGTATTCCCAGGTATTTGAAGCTGGGAACTCCATAACCGCCCCACTGATGTAGAGATAGTTTAATATTTGTCAAATTTAGCAATCATCCCTTAGTTTAGTTGATGTTTAAAATTAGGTTGTTCTCCTTACACCACAGCCCAAGTCTGTCTACCTTCTGCCTTTGGTGATGACGAGCACCAACACTGCTGTGTCACCTGTGAACTTCACTATGAGGTTATTGCCATAGTAAGCTCTGCGGTCATGTTCAGTTGTTGGTAGTGATACCCGACTAAGCCCCAGATGATGAGGTTTTATTTATGAGCCATGTTTTTTCCTTCTCCCTCTTCTGCATTGCTTCAGTAAATGTTGATCTCAGTTTCATATGTCAACAGAATCTTGTTACCTCTGACCTTTTGCTCACCAGTCTATGCATCCTTTAGAAGAACACACCAAAGTGTTGTTTTGGCCACTTAAATGTTCTGATTGCTGATTGAACTCTGATTGAGCTCTGTTCCCTTTTTTCTGCTTCACTTTCACCAGCTGCATATCAGACTGCAATGAGACATCATTCCATGAAAATGGAATCAATTCCAGACCTTTTCTCACCTATTTTCCTATTTCTGCACTTCAATCACATAATGATTGCTGCTTTTGAAATCCAATGTGGTGCTATACAGAGGCAAAATTGCAATACTTGATACCAGTGCACTCTACTCTGTATAGTCAAATTTACAAAAAAAAAAAAAAAAAAAACGAAATAAAACAACTTATGCAACTAAAAGCACAAAACAATTATCAATGACGTAGTTTTCGTCTTTCCACTGGAAATTAATGTTGAAATGTCAGCACCATAACGTGGACATTTTATCTTATAAAACACATGGAGACAGTAAAGATTGAAAAAAATATAACACTTAATTTGATGTTAAATACACCAACAAAAGACTCAATATAAAGAATTTATGTGCTTTTATTTGATATCCGAACTGATGCACTGAAAAAATATGTCTGACCTATAACTAGAGATGTTAGCGTTTAATAGCAATAGTCAGGCCATCCCCCACAGTGAGCATACTCAGTTCAATCCTCTGGTCCTTGTGTAGCTTCTTATTGAGCGCATCTAGACCTTGTGAGGTCAAGTCACTGGGAGCAGGATTCACAACTTTTCCATTCCACAGCACCTTCAAATACAACAACAACAGAGCTGTAAAAACATGCTGCCCACCTTCCCATTGTCAATACTGCAGCATGACTTCCCTAACAGAGTTTCAATGTGCTTCTGTGAAGTGGACTTACATTGTCAATTGCAATAATGCCCCCTTTTCGTATCAGCTCTAGAGACTTTTCATAGTATCTGTCATAGTTAAATTTATCAGCATCGATGAACACAAAGTCAAATGTCCCAGCTTCTCCAGCTGCTATCAGTTCATCTGGTGAAACAGAGATATAAATATATGTATTTATGGTTTAATTGCTTGTTTTTAAAGAAAGAAACAGAAACAGATTTATGAAAGTGTTTACCCAGTGTCTTCATAGCGATTTGATACCGAACATCTATCTTGTTTTCGACTCCCGCCTATGGAAAACGTTAAATAGCAGTAATTGAGAAAATCTGCAGGGATTTTTAAAGTGAGTGTTTGCAAAAGCTAAAAAAGGAATTGATTTTACTGCTCAGCCGTGCCTTCTAATGTGACACACTTTCCTGAACAGACACCTTTTTACTGTCCAGACCGCTGTGTTTAGTGAAGATACTGACAGTCTGAATGTACAGCATGCTGTCTTCTGCACAATTTAGCTCTGACAGAAGCAACAATCAGTCTTACTTAACTTGCAAAATGCCAAATTGTGGTGTTGTGCAAGTGTCTTGCGCTGTTCTTACCTCTTTAAAAAAGGGTTTGGCAATGTCTATGTAGGTGCTTTCTATTTCACAGGCAATCACACGTCCACTTTCTGGCATGGCCAAAGCCATATTCAGTGCATTGTACCCAGTGTACATCCCTGCATAATAATTTGATGGAGAATCACTTTAGACTTGGATCTTCAGCATAACATGGATAACAGATAATACACTATCGAGGACCTGAATCTACAAACAGTTCAATATCTGTCAAATGTAACTTTGCTGCCTTTTAAAAAGACTGAATTTGTAACATTTGATTTCCCCTGGTTAAATTTCCCAGTCACTAATTTAAATTTACAAAGTCTGAAAACCCCCAAACAAATCACTATATTCAAGATGATCAAACTAAGTTAATCTTTATTTAGTCAAAAGATGTGATTTAGTTGTGCGACTAAGCTGGTTGAAAAAAAAATCTGACAGCAAAGTTCAAGACAAAAAATCATTTTCAGACAAAAAAAATCAAGCAAGCATTAAATTATAATAAGTTGGAAGAATACTTAGAATGTCCATCCATCCATCCATCCATTCGCTTCTCCTTTTCAGGGTCGCGGGGGGCGCTGGAGACTATCCCAGCTGTCATAGAGCAAGAGGCGGGGTACACCCTGGACAGGTCGCCAGTCTGTCGCAGGGCCAACACACAGGGACAAACAACCATTCGCGCTCACATTCACTCGCACATTCACACCTAGTGGCAATTTGGATTTTCCAATTAACCTATCCCCACAAGCTGCATGTCTTTGGACGGTGGGAGGAAGCCGGAGTACCCGGAGGGAACCCACACAAACACGGGGAGAACATGCAAACTCCACACAGAAAGACCCCGGCCTGATGTTGAAATTGAACTCAGGACCTTCTTACTGTGCGGCAACAGTGCTAACCACCATGCCACCGTGCTGCCATTACTTAGAATGTCTTTATTATTAAATTAATAATATTAATAATATTATTATTATGGGATCAGTACTTTTATACTAATTAGTACATTCAGCATTGGTATAATGATGAAGTCATTTAATTCTACAGTAGTCTTTGTTGTCTTTTAAAATGGCCTTTCTTTTTCTTTTTGGTCTCACTCACCGATTTCAATAGCTTTAGTGGCATTAATCAGCCTAATGAGATTTGCCATCAGTTGGGCTTGATCACTGGCAACCATCATTGTACTCCACTGGTCTTCAAGGGTTCTCTGAATTGAAAATATAAAGCAATTTAATATCCAGGTGAATAACCAGAAGAAGAAAAAACATAGAGTTTCAATACTTGACATTTATCATCAGTTTTTGGAACTTTACTAGAAGGATGAAAGTCAGTTCTTCCTAAAGATATTGTTTCATTTGCTGTTTAAAAAAAAAAAGATAACAGCAGAGTGTGCTTTCGAGCACGACTGTCCAAAGACACCAGATGTCAATCCAGCCGAACAACTGTGACATAACTGAACAATATCCGATGGCTATAGCACATGTTTCAGTTCATTCTCAACAAGCCATTCAGTAGATCTTCATACATCAATTTGAGCATTATCATTGGGGAAGAGAGCATACCATAAGGGCTGAAATGTTTCATAACTGGATAAAGGTGGTAACTTTAGACAGCTTCATGTTGGCTTTGTCTCTGAGATAGTATACCCAGACTCCATCACCACACATATAATGGTTTAGCTTTTCCTTTAATTTGTTACCCGTCTGTATATAATGTCTGACTAACATAATAGACAACACGCTCATTGTGTTGTTAAACTGCATGAAACTAAGGTTGCATGCAGTTTGGTAAGGCTTTGTTGCACTATGCTGCCCTCTAGTGATCAAAGCTATTACTGCTTCAATCCTGTGTTAATTATCTTCTTTGTCTTCCTCCACTTGTATTGCCCTTGTTTAAATATATGTATCAATAGATCATAAAAAAGTTGACTCAAACAGAAAATACACTAAAGCAGGAAATACATTTTATTCTAAGCAGGTACTTTTAAAAAATATTCGGTGCTAGCTGTTGTTGAATCAGATGGCAGTGAGACCTAAAGTTTGGATGCCCCAACTTCAAAGACACTATCATCTTTAGTTTTTTAGCCTGGAGCATAAAATGACCACCCGCCCTACACCTGACCTAAATAACCTGCTGGTGGCCTCAGCATGTAAATTAATGCTGGCAAAGCACGACTGCGCATGTTAAGTGAAAGGTGTTCAAGAGAATCCTGATCAATCCATTTGCCATATCCATTTATTTATCCTCGAGGGTGACACTGGGTGAGAGGCCGGGCCAAACCAGGACAGGTCGTAAAGAGTCACCACCACCTGATTTACGATTTATGCTTTTAAACTCTGGAAGAAACAAAATTGCATTAACTGCAATTTAAAAACAACAAGGTGAAGGTAACAAGAGAGGTTTTGGTTGGTTTCATCTTACTGAAAAAAGTCACGTATTTCTTGCTAAGATAAGTGGCAAATGTAACAGTAGAAACATCATGAAATTAGTGATGAAGTTATCATCCAGTCTTTATGCTCGTCTGGTTACCTTACCAGTCTGAGTTTGGTGAGGACCGGGTGCTCCCTCAGTGAGTTGTTAGCTACATACTGAAGCACGGGATCAACATTCTCTATACCATGGATTTTCCCAGTAAAGGCAGATTTTCCCACACCTGACCAACAAAATATGAAACAGATGGAGATAACAGAGATATCCAAGAAACTGCAACCACATATCCTTACTTAAGTCATCGCATACCTGTTAGTATGAGAGCGAGTCCAACACAGAAAAGCGCTTTAATCTC